>NC_064292.1:28310796-28383540 GCF_019186545.1 Solanum stenotomum
GAGAACTCAATACGGAGTCGATCTCTGACGCTCTGTGAGATAAATATAGCCTAGAAACGCCTTAGAAAACTCTGTCCACATCACAAGCAGGGACCCAATTGGTCTGGTCTCCATGAAAGAGCGCCACCACTGATTGGCCGACCCATCTAACTGATAAGCTAGGAAGTCGGCTTCCCTCGACTCCACCAACCCCAAAGTCTGCAGTCGCCCCTGATAAGTAGTAAGGAACTCCTAGGCATCCTCGCAAAATGCCCCAGAAAACGTCGATGACGATAGTCTCAGAAACACCCCAAGCATCTTCTACTCCCTCAGTGGCATAACTCCAGCTAGAACATGCTGGTGGCTGCTGAACCTCTGGGGATCCTGTTGCAGGCTGACCATGCGGTACAAGAGTTGGCTCTGGAACTGGTGTTGGTGCCTACTGCTGCTTATTGCCCCCAATAGCCGCTAGAATTTGTGTAAGCATAGCTTGAAGATAAGGGGCGACAACTGGTATAAGTGGTGGCTGGGATAGTCCCAACCCCACTAACTAGAAGGAACCGGGTCTCACTGAGGCTCTCCCTCCGGCTCTAAAGTCCTCCCTCTCTGTTGGGCTGGCGCTGCAACCAGACATCGACCTCGGGGTCGATCTCAATTGCAAATGCGAGCCATCCTGCGATACATTGAAACAAGTAAGATTCCATGAAACTAACTTTACAAAAACGCATGAAAATGATACAAAATAGGAAAACTCCTTAAGGACATCATGTAGCCTACCGAAGATAAGTCGTGGACGTCTGTGAGCCGATCCTCAGGACTCTACTAGATGTTATCTCTGTACAAGTAAGACCGACAAACATGGGGTTCTAATACCAACTTTGTCACGACCCAATTTCTCGAGCCATGATAGTGCCTACCAACCCGCCAGTAGGTAAGCAAAACACTGTCCTGGAACTTAAGAGTAATGGGACTGATGATGGGACTATCCTCAACTAGGCGAAGCATAAATAAACAAAATACATAAGAGGAAGGCGAACGCATACCCAAAACTATATATACAAAAGATACCTCCCAAAACATGGAAGTCACATGTACAAAACTACTGAAAGAGTACAAGTCCCAAGAGTGGACCACAAGAAAGACACTGCCTCAAAAAGCAAAAGGAAAGTCAAAATGTAAATACGAAATGGAGACAAGAAATCCCAGAAAGTTATGAGCTCACCCTCGTCTCCAGAACAGACTGCTGCAGGCTCGACCTCAACGCTAATTGGTGGTACTCGTACCTCCATCATGAAAATAGATGCAGAGTGTAGCATGAGTACCAAAGCAACAAGTATCCAATAGGCATCATAGGATAACTGAGCAAGAAAGGTAAAAACAAACAGAAAAGATAGAATCAAACACGAATAGAGGTTAACATAAATAAGAGCAGAAAAATCACAGAGCTAATCTAAGGATATATAACCTAAACCCAGCTAAGCCCCCCATAAGGGCCACTAGGTNCCAGAAAGTTATGAGCTCACCCTCGTCTCCAGAACAGACTGCTGCAGGCTCGACCTCAACGCTAATTGGTGGTACTCGTACCTCCATCATGAAAATAGATGCAGAGTGTAGCATGAGTACCAAAGCAACAAGTATCCAATAGGCATCATAGGATGACTGAGCAAGAAAGGTAAAAACAAACAAAAAAGATAGAATCAAACACGAATAGAGGTTAACAGAAATAAGAGCAGAAAAATCAGAGAGCTAATCTAAGGATATATAACCTAAACCCAGCTAAGCCCCACATAAGGTCCACTAGGTACAGTCACACACAAACAAGAAAGAACCCTAACAAACTAGCATAAGCCTGATAGGTACATTGAGAAGCCACAACTACGAAGCCCAAAGGAAACCCAACTCCGAAATGACAAAACCAACAACTCAAACCTAGTCAGTAAGTCTGATTTCCACATCGAGCCACGTAGCCCGCCAACAACTCCAGGGCATCACCCATCTAGGCGATTCGCACGGGGGTATATTAATTCCCTCCAAAAGCTCTAATCAAACTACCCAATAAGTTAACACTCCGGGGACCCTGCCCAAACAATCCAAGTGTGCCCTCTAACACTCTTGGGGGCCCTTCCCTAATGTGACTGAGTGCACGGGCCTGTAAACTCTGAAAAGGACCTGAAGTAACTTATATCCAACTACCCATCCATCTAATCACTTTGGGGGCCCTGCCTGATGCCAGCTATGTAAGTCAGTTATCACTCCTAGGGGTCCCGCTCAATACCATCTAGAGTGTGCGGGTAAAATCAACTCCGTAGAGGATCACAAATTCCAAGCTATCATGGATCAACATCCACTACCAACCACATCAAAATGGCGAATAAAATCCAAGCCATCGTACCTTACACCAGGATAGACCACAAAAAACCCAACCCAGGAAAATACTACGCCTTCGATAACGCATCGGTATCACAAAACTATGGAGAGAAGCCAAAAAGATCACAAGCAATAAAAAGCCCAAAGCTAGGCTCAACTATCATACCCAAGTATGCTATGCCAGTCTAGAAGGACCTAGTCCATCCGAATCGACGTCAAATTCATACCAAAGTCAATAAGGTGCATGGGTTTAAGGCAACACTAGTCTACACTTGACTAAGGCCAAAGATAAATTCCAACATAAACAAACAACCAACAAGATACTATGCATGCAACGACAGATAAACAACCCAAGAGGTAATTCAAAAATACCCACAGATAAGCAACCCCTCCGACAACATGGTACTAACTTCGAAATAACCCGAAAATCAACTGTACAACATGGTTTATGAGAAGATTAGATGAAATAGTAGCAGCCCATCCCAGATTGAAACAATGCAGCATGCAATTATATAATCAGGCTCAATCTAAAGAAAAGGAAGTCGTAGCCTACAGGAAGGTCGACCGTGCGTGCTCCAAATTACTCTGCCGGAGCTTTTCAATTTCGAACGACCTAGGATTGCTGCCACGCTATAAAAAAAATAGAATCACACCATCAGCAAGGTATTTTAGACACTAAAATCATTAAAATCGGAGACAGATCAATTTCGGAGTCAAAATCGGGAAATGTGGGACCCGCTTCAAAAAAATTTTGAATTGACTTCGTGAATAGGTCCTAAACCTACCCCGAGCTTGGGTTCAGATATGGATCACCTCTCAAGGCTCTGAATAGCTCCATGATAGAACAAACCAAAATGCAAAACTTTACACAAAAAGAAACTTGGGGCAGCCACTTACAACGCAGATACACCACAATTGGAGACTTTCCGACATGCTCCGGCAAGTCATCAACACAACCAACACATATCCGAACACACCCGGACTTCGAATCACCCAAAATCGAGCTCTAGAACTTGAGATATTGAATTTTCCAAATGAGGCTGAATCTAATTTTTCGCTATATAAATAGCAGCAGTTCTAGTCGCTAATAGATAAATCTAGTCGCCAAAAGACAAACTTCTGGTCGCTAAAGGTCTGCACCAGCAACACCAGATTTTGCTATTTATTTTATAAAAGTCTCCGTCGAACCCTCAGATTTCGTTCGGGACCCAAAAAAAAACCAAATATGCTAGCCCTCCAAATTCGACATTCTGGACTCAATGGAGCAGTCTAAATTTCAATATGATGTCATTGCGACAAAAAGTGGGGCCCACAACCAAATGTCATTTTTATCCAATTTCAACAACGGGATCAAAATATGATCGGAAGCCCCAGGAAGCGCACGAAGGGTCGTTCTAGACCAAACTCGGCATTTCAAAACTAACTGCATTGATGGAATTCTCATCCGAGTGCGTTTACCAAGAATGTTGACCAAAGTCAAACTTGAGCCAAAATTCAAAGGCTAAAGCGCCAAATGGCCCCCAAAGTCATACCAAAAGCCTCGAAACTCATGTCAACCATACTACTAGCCTAATTTTGCTGCTCCGAAGCTGATGCAACCGCCAGAATTCCCATCTGAGGTTGTTTACCTAAGGTTATGACTAAAATCAACTTTTAAAGTTTTGAAAGATCCAAAATAGGAAATCAAGTATAAAACCCAAATCAATGACTAGGTGCCCGAACAGTCAGTGCCAGCAAGTAATAAATGACTTGTGGCGCTAAAGGAATGCTCTAAATGACGGAAAGAAGGCATCAACACAGAAATGACCTGGAGGGTCATTGCACAAGTATAAACCCAACTAAGAGTTTGGGTCGATCCCATAGGTAGAGAATTCAATTCAGAAGTAAAAACGTATACTAATAGTTTGTAGAAGTAAAATTTTCACAGCATGAAAATAAATCACAAAGTTTCAACAATTGATATCAAATGGAGGTGGGGGGAGGGGGGGGGGGCTTTAGTAGCCAAGTTATGACAAAGAACACTTAACATGGGAAGTAAATAATTAGAGATTGAACCTTATGAATGTGATAAGTCGAATGCTAATTTTGGGTAATGGGTAATTACTAGTTGCTTAAAGTTGTTGAATCTCAATGGATAGGCTAGGCTTTGAATACAATAGCCATCTCTAAATCAACTATAGCGTTTCAACTGAGTTCTCTAGAACCTAACCAAGCTTAATACTACCAAATAACCCAAATCCTTAATTAACCTACTCTTTCAAGCTGAGTTTGTAAAGATGCAATCAAACCTACTTTCTCAAGCTAGATTTTTAAGATGCAATCAATAAAATT
Organism: Solanum stenotomum; assembly: GCF_019186545.1. Taxonomy (NCBI): domain Eukaryota; kingdom Viridiplantae; phylum Streptophyta; class Magnoliopsida; order Solanales; family Solanaceae; genus Solanum; species Solanum stenotomum. Next base: position 28,315,474 of record NC_064292.1, read on the forward strand.
ATCTATCAATCAGTCTACTCTATTACTTCTTTCTCAACCAAGCATAGAGAGCTAAACTATAACTGAATTTGCAACTTCAATTCCTCAATTAACACATGAAAAATAATTGAACCCACTTCAAAACAATAATAAAATTAGCAATTAATAATACCCATTAGCTAATTAATGTATTCAACTACATGATCACACCCATAAGGTAAGGGGTTTTAGCTAAGCATAGTGAATAGTAAGAAATCGTTACCAACAAAGTTTTCCATCTGATTTGCTAACGATCTGCAATCCCCAAATGTTGAAATATAAGCTAAAATCTTACAATCTCCAAATATAAATCCTAAATATAATAAAAATATTTAAAAATGTTTTAAAAAAAGTAAAAACTCTCAAAAATACAAAAGTAAAGAGTGTGGGAACTCTTTTTCTTCTTTCAAAAATTATATTTATACGTTCCCAAATTTCAACACGGAGTCAACTCGACGAAGTAAGTTGAGATCGCTGACCTATTCGGTGATTCGCCTAGTTGCTCTTCTTCTCGCCTTTTGGCTTGGCTTTTCTATCGAATTACTCTTGAACTTTTGGCGAGCTTGATCACTATTATTATCATCAGTTATGAGCATAAAAGAAGCATTGAGGACACTAAATTCTTGAATAATAAGTCCTAAATGAGTCAAAAACCCCAATTCATCAACTCTCCCATAGTATTAGGTTAAATAAGGTACTTGAGGGTCGTAGTTGTATTTATTCTCAGTTTTCAGCATGCTTCTAGTTTGCTCTTGCTTTCTAGTTTTCATGCATGATTGTATCTAGGGCCTATGTACTTTAGTTCAGTGGAGTTTACATACTTGACCTTACTTTTAGCATGTTTATTTATGTTTAGTCAGCTTTGCATATCCTTCATGCTCGGTACATCTGAAGTACTGACACATACACTATGCTACATCTTATTATGATGCAAGCTCAAAGTTCTCAAGTTCAGCCATGTGATAAGCTCATACTGGTGCCACATCACTGATAGTCAGTGGTGAAATCTCATCATCTGAGGACGTTTCTTTATGCTTTTTTGGTTTAGTCAATTTATTGTTAGTTTCAACATTTTAGAGTTAGTTGGGGACGTGTTCCAGTAGCTCATCAATGTTAGAGGCTTTCAGACATAGAGTCAAACTCAGTTGATTTGGGTTGTTCTACTTTGAAATTAGTTTTCTTTCAGATATTCTTAGTTGAATTCCTTTAGATTATACTCATTATTCAGTTATGCTTCCGCTTGGTTACAGTTATTTTACTTTGCTTGTGATATGCCATATTCAGGGTTAGCTTGGGGTTAGTTGTGACCCTAGGTCCCGTGTTACATCTAGGGTCTATCCTCGGGGTGTGACATTAGACCTGATGTAACTTGATATTAAGATTTGGTGATGGTGCATGTTCCTTATCCCGATCTTGTCCTACAATTCATGCTCTACCTTAACTTCTATGTCAACCAAGACCTTTACCCGTAACTTTGGGTATAGCTGCAAGCAAATGAGGGTCTCACACATCTGCAAATGATCTCATCAAGAAATTTATAAGTTTCTAAATTCAAGTGTATGGTAAAAAAACACAAAATGAGGTATTCCTAATCATTCCACATATGATCTCGTAGATAGGACACACATATCGTCACACCAATTCGCAAGACTCTACAAGGAAATTGTTGTTGTACTGATAATACTGGTGAACGTAATGTTCTAACACCTCGCTATCAAGAAAAAAAATTGATCCATGATGAAGTATACCTTAAACCCCTCTGTAGGAGAGCAAAAACCCAACAACAAGCGACAAAAACACTAAAAGATAGACTATGTAGAAGCAATAATAAAAAAGAAGATTCAAGCAAAGTAGACGTCAACACGAGAATAGATACCAAAATTGCTTTAAAAGAGACTCAAATAAAAAAATTAGGTGAAAATAGGAGTTAGGACCAGTGCATGGAATCCTGAAATTGATTCATTCAAAGGTCTCAGTCTACTCAAGGAACTTATGCCTTAAAAACAGGCACAATTTGGGCACAAATGAGCTCAAAACAAACCAACCAAAGAAAGCTCAAGAACACTTCAAATTAGGAACAAAATAGGAGGAAATTGATGGAAAATTACATGTTTTTTTTGGTAAATAAAGTATTTTTATTACCAAGTAAGAATTACAGCTCAAGTTTCAATAAGACATATAGGCCTGGACATACCCAGCTCCTAAGTATCTTAGCATCTATCTTCCTCTACCAATATAGAATATGAATAACATCTAAATATTTGGATATATAGCCTATTTTGAGGTTTTAGATGAGCCCTAAAGCAGACCTCCTAGGCAATGTGCTTCAGAATGTCTTTAAAGCTCCTTCACTTCAGTTGGAATACTCATTGGTTCCTCTCCTTCCACATAAAATAGACTATTACAGCTAGTGTAATCTTGTATACTTCAATCCTACTACTTCTCCCTTTACACAACTTCTCTGCCCATTTGAGTTCCCCCTCCCACTCCATACATGGTCTTTGGATGTGCATCAGATGTGTCGTGAAATATTGGCACATTCGATGCTCAAATTTATGGATTAATAATAGAATTGAGTGTATTTTTATAAGCTTTGATGTGTTTGTTGAATATTTAGAAATATTCTCACATGTATGGAAAAATGGAAAAAGGAGCAGAAGATGAGTGTGATCAAGTGAAGATCACGGGCACCTAGATGGGTTGTGTCTTTGTAACAAACTGTGGTGACAATCATGATGGATTTCAAGTGAAAAGACATTGAAGAGCTGAAATGGGATTGGACTAAGTAAACACCACGGATGACCTCACGGGCCGTGGTCCTCATAATGGTCTGTGGTTGTGATCGTGGAGTCGATCCAGTGTTTGGGTCTTGAGAAGATAAAGTGTCATGGAGACCAAGTGAAGACCACAGAAGGCCTTATGGGCCATGGTCCCCATAATTCTCTGTGGTGGTAATCGTGAAGTTGATCCAGTGTACAGGCTTTGAAGACTCAAATTTTGTTTGGGCCAGGTATAGATCACGGCAGGCCTGACGGACCGTGAAGACTTAGATGGTCCATCATGTTGACCATGAAGTTGCCTGACAGTTCAGTCCTACTTCGAGCAGGACTCATTTTAGACACTTTATTTGAATTGATTAAGTCAGTTTTAGTTTTTATCTCGTCATATCTAGAACAAACGACTCAGTTTTGAATACTTTTGACTTTAGTTTTTATGGATTAACATTGTATCGATGTTGAAAGTTGGATTTTTATTTTCGCAATATCAATCGTTCAATGAATTTGTAGATTTCCATAAGTAAAATTTCTTAATGTTTTCATTACTAATCTATGTTCATTTAATGGAAGCCAAGAGTGGCTAAGCACCACAACTAGGGTTCTGGGAACTATGACAGAAATCTAAATGTGAATTCATAAAATAAGTAGAAGGTGAATTATATTTGCAATATTTAACTCAACTTTCATTATTCATTTGTTCTAATGAGTTCACGCATTAGAGTCAGCCTGTATCTATCGATTGTTCGAGAGAAAAGAGATAGTTTGGAAAAAGTAGAGTTAATCTGATAAAATGGCGTTAAAGGCCGAGTTCGAGAGAAGAGATCTTTAACATCATTTTATGCGATGGTAGAAATTGTTAACACTCAAAGACCGAGAGGAATTGAGAGAAATTATCTAACTAGACTGAGAAATGTTAGATATAGTTAACTCGCCTATAAATTACAAGGACTAAGTTACCTGAAACTCTGTTATGGATTAACAATAGATGTAATGTCATGGGAAACACAACCCTGGTTTTATTTATTTATCGAAACAACTTTAGAATCAATACTCTAGTAATTGTTAATCCAGATATTGTTAAAAATCTTAGTTACTAGAACTTTACAGCTAAACCCAATTTACATTCCGTAATTGTTTTCTAGGAAACATTAACAACATTTGGGTAAACGCGATAGTGAAATCATTTTTCTAAAGAAATTCTCTATGGGAAGGACCTCAACTCACGTTGAGTTCTTTAAATTGACTTTGACTATTTATACTTCTTAATTGAAAAGCAAGTTTGGACATATAAAGTTTTGGCGCCGCTGCCAGGGAATTTCAATTCAGAAGTATTTTACTAGCATTTATTCGAATTGTAATTTTACATCTTGTTCTTTGTCTGTGTCTCTTACAGGTGAGTTCGACATTGTATGCCAAATACCAGAAGTATGGGCGCTCCATTGATTCCTTATGACCCAAAACTTCGGAAAACTATCCGCAAGATGGTGAATGAACAAGAACTTGAGGCTCAGAGACAAAGACTGGGACTGGAAGCTGAAACCTCTGCAAGAGGTATTCAACAGAATGATGTGAAGAACCTGTCTAGGGTGGTGGAAGAAAATATAGGAGTGGATAAAATAGTTCCACCCCACTGCCAACAACTAGTTCCAATGGGTCGAGCACATCAACCAGCTCACATGATGTACAAATAGGATGACTTGGAGTTCGACGGAGCTGGATCTAGTGGAGCAATAGTATTACATGTACTACCTCCAAGTGTAAAATTCACTATCACTAGCACAATGATTCAATTGCTGAACTTAAAAGGTATGTTCAGAGGTGCAACTAGTGATGATGCGAATCATCATCTAATGAACTTTGTGGCTATATGCAAATCACATGAAATTCCTGAGGTTAGTCAAAAAGCCATGTAGTTGAGGCTATTTCCATTCTCTCTTACTGGGAAGGCTACCAATTGACTTAATCAGATGTCGGATGACTCAATCAGGACCTGTAATGACTTGAAGGAAGCTTTCATGGAACGATTCTATCCTGAATCGAAAGAATTGCAAATGAAAGATGAAATAAGTGCACACAAGCAATTTCTAGGGGATGCAATGCATGATATTTGGTGGAGATTCAGCCAAAAGCAGAAAAGGTGTCCAAACCATGGTTTCACTGAGAGACATTTGAAACAGGTGTTCTATAGATCACTTAATTATGTTACTAAGCATGTTATTAATGTAGTTTGTGGTGGATAATTCATGAGGAAGCCTTTTTCTGAAATCATGTAGCTAATGGATGAAGTAGCCAAGAACAATAGAGCATGGCACACCAGGGAAGTTAAATTAGAAGATTTGGGAGTCACTTTTGGGCTATCAATTGAGCAAAGGTGAAGAGTAGAAGAAAGGGATCAAGACATGGCTCATATGCGAACTTAGATGGACTTACTCACAAAGCATATCATGGCAGTTTCTAAGAAGGTGAATGGTGTAGGGACCCCAAACAGGTATGTGGATCAGGACATCGATCTAGATGAGGAAGACAAATACTTGGGAAACCAATGAGGGTTCCATAATTATAACTCGAGAAACCAAGGTTATAATTCTGGAAATGCAGGTCAGAACTATTCCAGGAAAGGGCAGTATGACAGGCCAGCAAATAGAGATGAGAGAAACTAGCAGAATAGAGATGGTTACAGGAATGATCGCAAGTGTGTGTATGTAGCCCAAGTAATAGAGACCGTGCAAGTGGTAGTTCCAACGGGTCTATCCTGGAAGATATGTTGGCTAAGGTGCTCCAAAAGGTTGAGTCAACTGATGCAGGGGTGAAGGAGATGAAAAGTGACTTCTCCAGTATGAGTCAACTGGTAGACTCTCACACCACCTCCATCAAACAAATAAAGCAACCGTGGAGAAAGTTTCAGTATCACTGAACCTGAGGAAGAATGGGTCACTACCAAGTGACACTATTCAGAATCCCAAGAAGGACAGGAATTTCATGGCTATCGCCACTAGGAGTGGTAAGATTCTTAATGAACCAATTTCTATAGGTAGTGAGAATGAACAGGGGTTGGAGCGAACTGGAAGAGAGGAGGTTGAATTTGAATAGGTAGATGACATGGAATACGCTCAACAAATAGCAAAACCAAGACCACCTCCTTCATTCCCTTAAAGTCTTAAAAAGAATGTTGAAGATAGGAAATTTGCTAAGTTCATAAACATGTTGAGACAACTATCAGGGAACAACCTATTGGTGAAAGCCTTAGAGAAGATGCCAAGATATGCTAAGTTCATTAAGGACTTGGTCACGAAGAAAAGAGAGGTAAATTTTGATTTAAATGACAATGTTCATCACTGTAGTGATATTGCCACCAGATCCCTGGTACAGAAGATGGAGGATCCGAGTGCATTCACCATACCGTGCACTATCAGATCATTTGAGTTTGGAAAGGCCTTGTGTAACTTAGGGGCCAGTATAAACCTGATGTCGGTGGCCATCTATAAACAACTGGGGTTAGGAGTTCCAAAACCCACAAAAATGAGGTTGATGATGTCAGATAGATCGGTGAAGCGACTTGTAGGCATCTTATATCACATTCTTGTAAAGGTGGACACTTCCATCTTTCTGGCAGACTTCATGATCTTGGATTGCGAAATGGATTTTGAGGTTCCCATACTTCTGAGAAGACCATTTCTTGCCATAGGACAAGCATTGGCTGAAGTTGATAGTGGAGAACTAAATTGTAGACTCAACAAGGAAGAGGTAAAGTTTAAAATTTGAAGGTCAATGAAGCAGCCGCAAGATATGAATGTGGTGTCTACAATAAAGGCCTTTGATGAAGGAGAGATGGGAGCAACTATTAAGGAAAGGCTGGCTATTGCAACCCTAGCAACCATGTTGATGAACTTTGAAGCGGATTTTCGGACTGACTATGTGGAGACCATGAATGCTTTACAGGACATGGGAGCACCCTCTTATGCTCCAAAGAAATTGGACCTGGATTTGAATAACAGGCTAAGTCCTCCAGAAAAATCATCCATTGAGGAGACCCTATGTTGGAACTGAAAAGGTTACCCAGTCACCAGAGGTATGTATATTTGGGTACAAAACAACACTTTACCTGTGATTAAAGTGCTGAAAAGGTATAAAAGGGCAATTAGGTAGACTATTGCTGACATTATTGGGATACCTCTAGAAATATGCACTCATAAGATCTAACTTGAGGAGGACTGCAGCCCAAGCATTGAGCACCAGAGGAGGTTAAATCGACCAATGCAAGAGGTGGTCAAAAAGGAGATCATCAAGGGGTTAATTGTTGGGGTTGTGTACCCCATTTTTGAGAGTCATTGGGTCAACCCAGTGCAATAACCTCTCCTTCAAGGAGTTCTATCAAAGATTTTCAAAAACCAAATTCCCAATTTTCAATCTAAACATGAGTCCTTTGTCAAACGATTTTCTAAATCATTATATTGATGAATTCATGTGGAATTAAGGTTTTAAAGATAATTTTCAAAGGAATTCTTGAAGAACTCATGATTCCCAAATTCTCAAAAATTGAGCTATGATGTGGGTCTTTGTGAATATGATCTCTATTAATGAAATTATGTTTAGATTACATTGTATTGATGTTTCCTATGATTATCTATACTTATTGATGTTGAATTGTTGGTATATTGATGAGTTGAGAATTATGGCCTTATGGGTAAAGTTATGGGTTGATCCCCTTGTTTATAGAATTGTACTTAGATTATGTTTATGTTATTGAATTACATTTTCTATTTCTATTGCTATCTATGTCAATTGATTATGAATTGTTGAGGATTGATCCATGGTGATCATGGCTTAGAGAATTGGTAAGTTGACCTAACTTCTAGTCTATAGTATGAGAATTGATGTTGTGTGGTTTGGTCCACTTATGTTGGCGGTGTTACTTCTTGTCTATCTATGAATGTTGAGATCATGGCCTTGAAGGCAATAGATGTGAAGTGAATTGATGATTATGATGCATATATTTATGAAGTTGTGTTATGAAGGTTATGTATGAAATCCTCAATGCTAGCATGATGTTTAAAGTGTGTTGATGATGAGGAGTATAATGTGAATGATAATGTTAGGCATAAGGTGTGGTCTACATGATTGATTATGTTAAGTACTATTGTGGAATGACCCCTACCTATTTAACCCCTATATGAATGTTTGATCATATACATGTTAGGAGTACATATTCAATGTTGAATGTATCCTTGTCTCCTATGATGAAGTGTGGGTGCGTGGACTAGAATCCCTAAAGGCTTTATATGTGAATTGCTTATGATTTGGGGACATTGTGAATGTGTTGTGGTCCCTTGAGGGGAAGTGCACTCAATATCAATGTTGTTGCTATTATGTCACTATGAGGACCAATATGCGCACACACACACTCTACATGTATAGCTATGAATATGATGTGTTATGGTGTCTATTGAAAGGTTAAATCTTATATGCACCCTTACATCTTATTATGCATGGAAAGTGTATGATTAGCAAGGTATGCATATGTGTTGTATAAAGGTGTTTAGGTGAAAGGCTTTCTCACATATGTACACACATATTAATGAATGAATAAGGTTTATGATAATCTAGTGAAAGTGAGTCTCTTGAAAGGTTTCCTCAATTGTACTCTAAACTAGACTACGTTATGAATATGGTATGACTATGTGAAAGGTCATTCTCACATAATGTAGGTTCTATGATGAAAGGTGATTCTCATCTTAGAAACCTTTGAGCTATATGATATGAGGGATTAAGTCCCTAAAGCCTATTTTATGAACTAATGTTAAATAAAGGCTTAAAGATGTTTAAAAAGGGATTTGGAGCTTAGCACCGTGTGAACATGAAAAATGAGAGTGGGGGCTTCACGCTTAGCAAGTTCGGTTTCCCACAAGAGAACCTTTATGTTTAGGAAGTCCGGGTTCCCAACATAGATGTTGTCTCATGAGATGGAAACCTCCACGCCTAGTAAGTAAAGGTTTCTAGTAGCAATCTCCTTGTTCCATAACTACGTGCCCCTATAGGTATTAGCTTAGTGGATCCACTAGATAGCTATTATGTATGTAGGTCCCACTTTGGCAAGTAGTACCCTCTCTTTTCGGTGTGGGAGTAAAACACCGGATTCCATGTAGCTCACATGGTCTATGTCAGTTATGGCAATGTCTCCCGAAAGTTAAGAAATGAACTAAGATAAGAATATGGACTCTAGTCATGATTTCTTGAAGAGTTACCTAGTGTAGGTAGGACTATGGACCCTACTTATGTATTGCACAAGTGTACTCTAAGGGAGGTTATTGTTAGGCTCTTTATGTAATGAAGACTATGGTCTATGTATGTTAATATGAAAGCATGTGAAGGTTGACTTTACTTATGTCAAGACATGAAGTATGATTATGCAATTGAATTACACTTATGACTTCTTAATGGGTTTGCTTAGTATATGTGGGGGTATGAGACTCCATGTGTACATTGCACAAGTGAGCTTGTGAAGGGGTTGTGAGGGTGGTTTACCAATGATATGAACTAAATGGGTTATGACTAATGATGTAGTAAAGGAATGAGTCCTTATATGATGTTATGAAGTATGTTGGTCTTATGTCTAATGTTAAATGAAGATGTTATGACTTGTTGAATATGATGTGCCTAGTATGGTGGCTACCTAGGAACACTTGGTGTGAGTAGTGTTATGGGATGCTACTGGCACATTGCACTAGTGTGACTTGGGGGTCGTCTTAGGTGATGGTTCCTATGTGAAGACTATGTCTTATGGTGTGCTTATGACTTTATGAATATATGTGGTTGGATTGATAAAGGATATCTATAAGTTCACCTTTGGTAACCTTAAGGTGATACATTGCACCAAGTATTCCCTAAGGGCTGCTTGAGGAAAGGAGTTAAGTAAAGAGGAAGGTAATGAATTGTATGCATTGAATGTACCTAAAATGTTATAAGTGGCTCTATGTGCTTTTATGAATGGTTTCCATGTGTATGATGATGTATGTGGTTTATATTGTTCTTATTGTGCTAAATGTTCTTGAAGTTTCTCTAAAAAGGCATGATGCATGGTTTTCAACTAAATGTCCTTTTAAAAGCATGTTTTGCATGGTTATCATACTTAGTGCATTCTTGTACTAACATCATTCTTCTTCATCTTTTTACACCAAGTGTAGGTGGTGGTGGCTAAAGGGCCTTTCCTAGAAGTGATGAGCTTGGCTTACTATTCCCAAGTTCGGGTGTGTCCTTAAAGATTCAAGGACCTTTATGTTAAAGAGTTTCCTTAAGTTCTATGTACAAGATAGTAGTTTCTTTTGTATTGTAAGGGTTGTGTCCCTCTTGTGTTGTAGTCGTGTTTTAAGAGGGCTACCTTGAGACGTAGTACTCCAATTTTGTATTAAAGGTTTAAATGAGGTGACTTTTAAGTCTTGTGCTATATTATGAAAAAGTTTTAAATTTTTTGCTATTTTTCTATGATAAATGCTATGACAAATGCTAAGGGCTTGTATAAGACCTCCGAGAGGTCGAATACGTCAGTAACGGCTAAGGGGTGCTCTCGGGTCGTTACACAAAGAAGGCTTACAATCCTTTTCCAAACCAAACAATACTCAGGATTTTGCCTCAAGAAACATTCAGGCCAAGTTCTAGATCAACAATGCAATGGAATTGAATTTTGATCTAAACACTCACCACACAATGCACATGAAAGCATGAGGTTGGTTTTATTCTTATCTTGAATGCATGAAAGAGATTTTTCAAGCATCACAAAAGTAGATATGAGAGGTACCAAAAGAGTCTATAGTTTACTACAAAGTCAGTCCCCTCCATCATACAAAATATATTCACATGCTGCTATCTGCATTGGTCTCAACTGAGTTGAAGACATGACTCTTACGATATATACACATTTTTTTAAAGAATGAATACCAAACCCAAAAAGGGCTTTCTATGTATCTAGTTTAATATGAGAATCAGGTGTGCATAGTTCATGCATATATGTCTCTGAAAATATGCACAAACTATTTTACTTTTTATTTTTGAAATTTGAAAAAATGGATACCGAACCCAAGAAGGGTTGCCTACGTATCTCATCGAGATGAGAATCAGATTCGCGTAGTTCGTTCTCATATGGCATAAAATAATTTCAAATTTTAGACAAACCTGGAGCGATTCATTATATCCTCTTAACTGTCGATTGTTGTACTATTTGTTGAATGTGGTCTCTCAATTTTTATAGTAACAACTTGTTGTATTCTTTTTTGGATGTCTCTTCAGACTGTGAATACTCCCAATGATTCCCAAGAACTATACATTATTATCATCATCCCCGACTGTTGTCTGGGACGGTTTTCCTCCAAAAATATGAGAAATGCGTGAAAGCAGGGCTAACATGAAAAAAATAACAAAAAAAAAAATGAGTGTGACCTCATGGTCAAAGACTCCCCCGATTTGTCTTTTTGACTGGATATTAATGTCTTGTGAAATACAAAGACTCAAATTTCACGAGTCATTTTGTCCCTTGTACATAGGACGGACAATTACTTTTAGATTTTGTTATAAATCAAACTCTCGTTTAAAAATAAGAAAAAGTCAAAAGATAAAAGTATTAGTTCGTGTTCATAATGGATAATGCAAAATATCAAACAAAAATTTAATTAAACACATAAAGCATTGGTTTGATTGAAAATAAATTCAATTATATCACATAACATACAAACAATTATTACGCGTCATATACGAATATGCGACCCTTTTGTTCCAAGGGTACACATAAGTATGATTATCTTTTTACTGACTACGGTCCAAACAGACATAAGGTGGGCTTCTTAAATGTGGAATAGATACTCGGGATCGATCCGCCTAAGGTATATGCATGTATGACTTAAATTGAGGGTTGGCTTAGCCCTATCTTATGTTTTCTAATATTTGGCTTACTAGACACAAGATTCCCGAGTGGACAACTAGAGTGAGGAGGCTACGTTGTCACACGGAAAAAGATTCGGACACCCCGCTCATATGCCAACTCTCCTAACTTTGTGGATTTTGAAAGAAATTTGTGAGTGCGTAAAACACACCTCGCGTGTACATGTGCTTGTGTGAATTTTCCAAAATTGGAGGAGGTATGAATGGAATGACAGTTTATAAAGTAGCAACAAATAAACATTTTAGATAAAAACAATAACAAAAAAACAGTTTATATCACCTAAGCATGAAAAATAAAGTATTAGGCATGTAAAATAAAGCAAGCAAGTAAGCATATGTTAAAAATCTTAATAATTAACCTATGTTTGTTATGGTTAGAACCTATTAATTCCCAAGCAGAGTCGTCATTTTTGGTATGCCGTAATTTTACTAACCTTTAGCAAAATCATATTTTGAAATGTTCTAAGTATAATACAATTTGAGAAAAATACTTAGAAAAGAGTCGCCACTTAATTTTTTTAAAGAAATTAAGAAAACTTAATTTAAAAAGACTCTAACAGATTAAGTCTTTAAAAATTTAGAGAAAATGGGTAAGAGGTTCTTATTTACACTTCAAGAAGGTTTTTAAAGGATTTGAAGCGCCCGCTAACACGTGGTTATCCTACGACTTGGTTAATATATATTTTGACTATTTTTTAGGAAAAAAACTATTTAAGATAAAAAATAATAATATACAATATTTGATTAACTTTGAAAAAATAGTTAAAAGAACAATTTTTCAATTTTTAAGAAAAGGGGGACCCTAATTAGAATATTTAAAATTAATTACAAGTGATTAAAATTTTAACAAAATTGAATTTATTTGAATCATTTTAATAATAATTTACACCGATTTGATTAATTAAAAGTATGAAAACTATTTTAGATTAAATGAAGAATAAATAAAAAAATTTGACTAAAGTTATTAAATAAAAGTATAAGAGTTGATAAAATGAATTTTATTAAAATAAACTAACATAAAGAATATGGTTCGACTTTTGGGGAATTCAATTAAGTTAAACCAAATCAAATAAAAGAGTTATAATTAGTACACAAAAAATATGTCAAATATTCAATAATAGTAAAATTTCCAGATTGTCAAAAATACCCAAAAATGGGAATATTGGGCCCAAAATTAGAAGTATGTCCGCTTGAGCTAATTTTGAGCCTAGCAGCTGCGATGGATTAATATGGGCGTTGGCCCAAACTTGCCCTATTTCTAATACGAGCCTGCAACAGAAATATTGTGTATACACCCAGTAATATAAGACACGGCCTAAAATTTGTCTAACATCAATTTATACAAAATAATAAATAAAAATTATAATTCGAACTCAGTTCGAATAGCTTCAATGGGAAGCAGCTCCACGTACCTGTCTTGTACCTGTAAAGACACTTAGTAAAAGTGTTAGTACTAAATAAATGTGAATATAATGGATAACTCAAATAATAACTTAAAAATAAAACCCGTCTTATTAACATGAAAGGCCTTGGAAATCGACGATAATTTCTTCATTGGCCATTTTAACTTATAATAATTTGAATAAAACTAATGGTAGAAGTTAAAAGAAAACAATAATAAAATAACAAGCTAACTAAAAATTGAACAGAAATTGAACAGTTGCAATTTGTCCAACCAAAACTAGAAACTCCAAATACGAAGTAACGAAGAGCATACAACAATACACTAAAACAAATAATTAATTCAATCAATAAAATAGAAATGACTAACAACAAAATAAAACAACACACAACAAGACATATATAGTATAATATGTAATATATGTAGTAAGTGTAAATGTAAATAAATAAAATAAGCCATTACTTCACAATACCAAGCTCACTGGAATAAAATTTGTACCAAAATAATTAAAAGCTAGCAACTAAATGCAATAAAAATAATGCTAAAGTCAATCAAAAGCACTAACTAAAGCCATCAGATAACTACAAAAATTAATACAAGTGAACCCCACAAAGTCAAATTAAATCAATAGCATTAAATGAACAAATCAACAATAACAATAGAAAAATGCATCACAACAACTAATAAAAAAAATAATCCACAACCACATTATCAAAATCAGATCACACTTGTAAGAATTTTAAAATACCAAAAGTAGAAAATAACAAGTATGTTGCATGAATTTCAAACCTTAGTTGAAAATGAAGTTCGAAGGCTGTGACATTGTTCGTTCATCGGAGTCAAAGCTTGAAGCTCGTGGTTCGCTGGAGCTCATCCATTTCGTGCTAAAATACCTGCGAATAGAGGAAAATCATAAAGGGGAAGGGGAACTATACACCTGGGTGCTCTTTGACGGAGCTCGCGGCTTTGGGTTTTGTCGGTGGTTTCGTCTACATCTGATGGTAGTTGTGGGTGGAGCTCGTGGCTGTTTTCTTGTTGCTTGCTGTTGGTTTCGAGCTATTGGTTGCTGGAGCTTTAAGTTCATTCACTGGTCTGGGGTTTCACCCCAAAAGTGTAGATCTGGTCATATTTAGACTCTTGCAAAACAAAAAAAAATAAAAAAATCATAAAGGGACAAGGGGATGGGGACTGCCGGAACAGTAAGGGAGAAACAAAGGGCAACAATGATTGTTTTATGGTGTACTTCTGGTGGTGTTTCGGTTTTTTTTTTGTGGTTGTTTTGGGTCGTTTTGTGCTCGCTGGAAAACTTCGCCGGGAAATATGTTGATGGATTTTGGACATAAAATTTATATCAAAGGATAGCTCTTGAAGAGCTGGGTACATTTATGTAAAGGGTTTATAGGATGGGGATGATCGAAATTTCGTAAATCTAAAGAATAAAATGAAGATTTATGTTTGATTTTTCTTAGATCTACGGAGTTTGACTATTGATAAGGATGAATGGTTTGCGGATTTGTGTAGAGGAGGATAAAAGGAAGAAATGGTAAATTTTGGAGATTTTTTCGACCGAGAGATGGTGGACTCGCCCGATTCCAGTGGAACTCCGATGAGCCGGTGAGCTTGTCACCGGAAAATTATGAACAACACTCTGAGAAATTTCCAAAGACTCAATTCTGAAAATTACTCCCTAAAAATNCCCCCCCCCTCCTTTATTTTTTAACCTAATCAAAACTAACTTATATAGGAAATAATTTTATAATGGGCTCAAATTGTGTGCATGAGATTATGACCCAAAATTGTTGGTTAAATAAAATATCCATATTTTAATGAATTTCTAGACTGTGCAAAACATCAAAATGAATATTAACAAATGTAACAAATAAAATGAATATTACAAAAATATATAATGAACGTAACTAATGACATGTAAAAATGCAATTTTAAAATTAACTGATAAAAAATCCTAAACTTTGATAAATAAGGATAGTTATCGATAAACTTATTTAAAATTATAAAAAAATTATTTTGAACTATTAAATAAATAAAACTTAAAAGTTACGAATTTTGAAAATGTTAGACCAAAATTGAGTGTCAACATTAAACTTAGTACGACCTTTCATCCCCAAACTGATGGGCAAGCGAAGCATACTATCCAAACATTGGAAGATATGTTGAGAAATTGCATAACTGAATTTAAGGGTAATTGAGACCTATGTTACACATCTGCTACTTTTGTCAAACTCTTTATGATATCTAAAATGTCTTTTGAACTCTTGAGGATTCAATTATCTTGTACTTTGTATAGGGTCTCTTGGGGTCCTATACACCCTGTTACAAATATGGTGTACTTTGGGTCGTGACACTTTTAAAATTCATTTGATAGAAATTATGTACCTTGCAATGATAATAATACTGGATGAATAGGCTAACCATTCATTGGTTTGAGCTTCTACATTTTCAGTTCAATTACTATGCCAGTTTATCGCACAATGATCATCTACTAGCTTACTTAAGGAAGATATAGGTTGATCAAATTTCTATATGACTTTTGCAAATCACTATTCTCATTCGACACAAACAACTTCTTAATATGTATGCAAATTTAAAAAGACGGAGACTACAAATTACTACGAAATTGATGAATTAGGACAAGAAATATTTTTAAATCACACTCGACATTTAAATTATGAATTATGACATATTAAAGGAAGGAAACTTTTATTAAGTTGAATATTTTATATACTATAAGAATTATATAATTGAAGTTATCTGATTGAGCGTACATATCTCTTCAATTTTTGTGCAACTTATCACACACTTATTATAATATTTTCAAAGTACTTGTACAAATTAGCATGAGATACATGGGTAACACACATATCCGAATATATATATTTTCAGATTTAGATGAAGTTACAGATTAGAAGAACTCGATAAATTTTGATTGAATCATGATACAAATTAGAAAGAAGATAATGATGAAAATAGAATAATTGCCAATTTTGTATTCATAATGGCTATACACTATACAGTTCAATCTAAATTATTTATGAATTGTATTCTTTTTAACAGTTTTTTCTCAATCCCGAAGCCTCGAAAGAAAGAAAAATTGGTCTTTGGTTTGACTTTGATAAAAAAAATTGTTTTTATATATATATATATATATATATGGGACACACGTGCAAGGCACATGCCTAGAGCTAGTATTCCTATATGTCTGGTTATTTTGCTACACATTTGGAGTTGTTGTATGAGCCCTTTCCTATGCCTACACGTGTAGCTCTCATATGTGATACTTTAGCAGTGGATCTAACATATAGATCTTGTATGGTGAACATCTTGGTGTATGATATGAGGGAAAACATTATTATCTTAGATATGGTAGACTTCGATGTTATTTTAGACATGGATTAGCTATCTCCTTGTCATGCGGTCTTGGATTGCTTCTCCAAGTCTCTTACCTTGTATATTCCTAATATTCCTTAGATTTTATGATATGTTACTATTAGCCATACACCGAGGAGAGTTGTATCTTTTCTAAGGGCATGAAAGATGGTAGGAAAGAGGTTCTTAGCTTATCTTGCTTATGTTATTGATACTAGTGCCTACACTCCTTCCCTTAAATCAATTTCAATGGTTACAGAATTCTCTGCTTTCTTTCCTACTAATCTACTTGATCTTCCTCTTATCATAACATTGACTATAACATTCATGTTAAGTCGGGCATAAAACTAGTTTCTATTATAGCATATCAGATAGGTTAATCTGCATTAACGGAGCTTAAGGAGAAGCTAAGTGACCTTCTGATTTAGGGGAATGTTAAGACTAGTGTATCTCGATAGGGAACTCCTATTATGTTCCTGAAGAAGAAGGATGGGTCCTTGCATATGCATATCGACTACAATCCCTAAATGAGTTCACTATGCAGAATAGGTACATAATATATGTAATGATAGCCTTTTAAAAAAAACTTCATGGTGCAACCATGTTTTGTAAGATACATTTGAGATTAATCTACCACCACTTAAGAATTAGGGTGGGAAATATTCCAAATGTTGCTTTTGGGACTCCTATAGCCACTATAAGTTCCTAGTTATGTTTTTTGTTTAAGTAATGCCCCACACAACATTTATAGATTTGATGAACCATGTGTTCAGGACTTACTTGGCCTCTTTTATGATAGTGTTTAGTGATGACATCCTAGTCTACCCGAGGAGTAAGGAGCATCATGAACAATATTTGAGAGTTTTGCATCAGACTTTACCAGATCATCAGTTGTATGCCAAGTCCACTAAGTGTTAGTTATGGTTTGATTCTATGAAATTATTTTGGAACGTGGTGTCCAAGGATATAGGATTATGGAAGATATAGTGAAGATATGGGTAGTTTGTAATTGAACTAGGTCTACTACTCTTACTTTGGTTCATAGTATCGTCGGGTTGGCATGTGTCACGACCCGGGGTTACCTCCTAGGAGTAACATGGCGTAATTGACCCCGAAGGGGTCTCATACAAGCTCTTAGCATATTCATAACATAAAGACATAGAATAATTTCGGAAAACAAAACTTTTACAACCGAAGTCAACTTCATTTTTTATAAATGAACATAAGAATCTAGACTTGTCTCAATCACCATCTAGTACAATAGAGAGTACAAATAGGGTCAAAAGCCCTTTACATCAATAAGGTCTCAAAATAGGAAACTACAATAAAACTAGAAATGAGTAATCCGTCCTCGAACTTGAGGACTCAACAAGATTAGGGAATAGTCAACCCAAGCTACACTTGAAAGGAGAAGTGCGTATCAACGACCGGAAACTACTTGCATAGAATGTAGAAAAACTGGGTTAGCACAAATAATGTACTAGGTATGGAAGCCATGCACAAAATCCTTAAAACATGCATAAAAGGTACATTTAGTTGAAATCATGCCTTTATCAAGTTCGAAAACCATAATGCACATTTATGGAGAAACATAAGTCAAACTTAACATATAAGCAACCCAAAGTCATTCTAATGCAATGCAAAGGTAAGATCCCATAACCCTACCCAAATTCTAAGTATCACATTAGGCCACCAACAACATACATATCTTACTTTTTCCTCATCCATAGTGAACATACATAAGTAAGGAGTTATTCATAATCATAGTTTGTGACAAGTAAAGTCAACCTTCACATTCATATATAACTTTCATACATAATTCATAACTCATCATAACATAAGAGAACCTCACCATAACCCCTCTTAAAGCCTACTTGTGCAATGCATAAGTGAAGTTCTATACCCTCACTCATACTAAGTAGTACCTCTCAAGAAGTCATAAGTAAAGTTCATGTTCTTATCATTGTTCGTATTCATATCATATAGAGAAGTTTAGCCTTAACCGACATAGACCATGTGAGCGACATGGAATTCGGTGTAATACCCCCACATCGAAAAGAAGTGTCCTTCTTGCCTATGGTAGAACTTTCATAATAGCTTTTAGGTGGACCCACTAGCTAAAGACCTATGTGGGCACATAGTTATGGGATATGGGGATTGCTACTAGAAATCCGGACTACTAGCGTAAAAGGTTTCCATCCCATTAGACAACATACATTAGGAAGCTGGACTTACCAACGTAAAAGCTTTTATCTCATTGTTCATATCCACTCGGTGCTAATTCCCTTTAATAGTCATATTAAATATTTACTTAAGTTCATATTCATAAGAGAATGCACTAGGCACTCAACCAACATACATCATAAGATCTCATAGATTCATTAGGTGAGAATGTCCTTTTCAACCTTAGAAGCATCAACATGTGAGTAAACCTTTCATATAACATTCATAGTGTTTCATGAGAATAGCCTTTCAATCAACACAACAAGCTTATCGTAACATACATACATACTTCATGCATAATCAAGTATAACGGTATAGGGAAAAGGATCTAATATCAATACCACAATTACACAAGTCATAGGATCATCATTATCTATGTAGATCATGAACTCATATACAATCTTCATCAACATATATAAACCCTAATTATTGCCCTTCAAGGCTAGGAATCAAGATCAAACCTAAGATCAAGAATTATCACATCACATAGTGGTAATTCATGATTCAACAACATAATCAATTGTTAAGCTCTCATCATCAATCAAGCCATACATAGTTCACAAATTATGAAGAAGGGGAAATCATGGGTCCAAGGGAGATTTTCATAATAAAACATCAATACTCCAACATTCCAATCATAAATCATCATAATCAACTAAAATAAACCATAGTTAAACAATGGAAAACGTTTTGGAAGAGGACCCGTGTTAGAGATTGAAAACCCTAAAATTGGGGGATTCGGAATCTTGAAAACATATTTTGAAGGGGCTCCTTGGGTGATAGCTACCCAAGGATGAAAATCATCTATACCTCACTTAGGAATATTCTAGAAATTTGGGGAAGAACCTTGAGAATCTACAAACTCTAACTTCAATGGTTTCTTCATCTTCCTTGAGTTTAGAGAGAGAAATTTTGAGAGAATGATGATGTTGTTGGGTTTCTTCTTTTATTAAGTGCGAGTAACTTAATTGGAAGAATTTTGACTTTAAAAGGTATATATACTTGTTAGGAAAAGAGTGGGAAAGTGTTGGTTTAAGTTTTGGAGAGATTACTTAAAGACCCTTACTTAAACTATAAAAATTTCACAACCTACGCTGGAGCTCGCTCTTTGGCCCTCCTTGGCTCACCAAGGACACTAGGCGACTCGCCTAAATTTCCAGTAAGCTCCCAAAATGGGCAGTTCACTAGGCGATGGGGTGGTCTGTTGGGCAAATTGCCAACCCAATCGGCGACCCACGATCTAGCTCGCCCTTTTCCCCAAAACCTAGGCCAAGGGGACAGCCTACTAGGCGACCCCAAGTGCACTTTGGCGCATTGCCAAGTCACTTGGGCAATCATGCTGCCCAATCACCAACTAGGACCAAAGAAAACAAGTTCTCCTTCACTCTCCCTTGGTAGTTTAGGTCCTTACCTTCATCTTAGACGTTTACCTCCTTCATTTTAGCTTTAGTTTAGTCTAACCATCTCCGAAAAGTTACATTAATCCTCACATTTAGCTCTAGGTTAACCTACCATTTTTCTGGGGTGTTACATTATCTCCCCCTTGGGCACATTTATCCTCGAATGATGGTCTAGACACCTTACGGAAATAAAGATTCAAGACTAGCAGCCCATCAAACATGAAACATAAGAATAATGCACAATGCAAAGGAGGAAACACCAACTCCATTCTCAATACATAAACAATGCAATCACAAAGAAGTAGGAACTACATCCACAACCCAATATGCACAAAACTCATCATTTCATATCATTTTAGGAGGAACTACATTCTCCATCTCAAACAAGCTCAACACAACAATAAGGAGCCAATATGTCATGTCACCATAACATAACTAAACATGTCCATCAATTCACCTCATGAAGCCAAATATGCAATCATCATACTAAAATGCAAATCAGCATGAGGGTCATAGAAAACATGAAAACTCAATATATGCCAAACATGAATTCTCACAAGAACATGCACAACATAAGGAAATCATAAAGAAAACTCATAGCACATATGACTTCCAAAATACCAACTCAAGAAAACTACTTACCTCAAGTTTGGATAGGAGTAGAAGCAAAAAGATGAGGATAACGGGACTTCATATCGGCCTTGGCCTTGGCCTCCCATGTAGCACCCTCAACTAAGTGATTCCTCCATAAGACTTTAACGGAAACTACCTCTTTGTTTCTTAACCTCTTAACTTGTCGGTCCAAAATCTTCATTGGGACCTCTTCATAAGTAAGGTTCTCATCAACTACTAAACCCTCTAAAGGAAGGATGGATACCGGATCACCAATGCACTTCTTAAGCATAGAAACATGAAATACCAGGTGAATCGGAGCCAATTCATTTGGCAAGTCTAATTCATAGGCAACTTTCCCAACACGTTTTAAGATTTGATAAGGGCCCACATATCAGGGACTAAGCTTCCCCTTTTTACCAAACCTCATCACACCTTTCATAGTTGAAATTTCCAAGTAGACCCAATCACCAACTTCAATTTCAAGACCCCTCTTTCTAACATTGGCATATGTCTTTTGCCGGCTTTGGGTCATCTTCAACCTCTCTCTAATGAGTCAAACTTTTTTAATGGCCTCATAAACTAGTTCAGGACCAATTAGAGCAAATTCACCTACTTCAAACCAACCAACCGGAGATCTACATCTCCTACCTTAAAGGGTTTGAAATAGAGCCATGGCAATGCTTGAGTGGTAACTATTGTTGTAGGCAAACTTAATCAATGGGAGATGGTCATCCCAAAATACCTTTCAAATCTATCACACATGCCCTCAACATGCCCTCTAAGGTTTGAATGGTCGTTCCGCTTGACCATCTGTTTGAGGGTGGAAAGCGGTACTAAGTTCAACATTGGTACCGAGTCCTTTTTGGAATGCCTTCAAAAAATGTGAAGTAAATTGAGTACCCCGATCCGAAATGATAGATGTGGGGACCCCATGCAATTTCACTATCTCATTGATGTAAAACTTGACATAGTCTTCCACCGAAAATGAAGTCTTGACAGGAATAAAGTGGGATGATTGTTTCATCTTATCAACAATGACCCAAATAGAATCATGTTGCCTTCGAGTACGAGGCAACCCACAATAAAATCCATATTCACATCCTCCCACTTCCAAGTAGGAATATCTATCCCTTAGGATAACCCTCCGGGCCTTTGATGCTCGGCCTTAACTTTTTGGCAATTCAGACACTTGTCTACAAATCTCGCTATATCCTTCTTCATACCATGTCACCAATAGACTTCCCGTAGGTCACGGTACATCTTGGTGGCTTTCGGATGAATAAAATACCGCGAACCATGAGCCTCTTCTAAAATTTACTCTCTTAAGCCATCAACATCCGGAACACATAACCTACCTTGTTACCTAAGCACCCCATCCCCCTTGGGAGAAAACCTCAACGGACTTATTGAGAACCGATTCTTTCAAATCCATTAATATAGGATCAAGATGTTGCTTAGACTTCACATAAACAACAAAGGACGATTCAAAACTATGATGGACCATAACTCCACCCTTGGTGGAGTCTAATAGTTGGACACCTAACCGGGCCAACTTACGCACATCACAAATCAATTCCTTTTTCTCCTCTTTTACATGAGCCACACTACCCATGGACAATCTACTTAGGGCATCCACAACTACATTAGCTTTGTCGGGGTGGTAAAGGACACTCATGTCATAGTCCTTCAAAAGTTCTAACCACCTTCTTTGTTAGAGATTCAAGTCTTTTTGGCTAAACGCATATTGAAGACTCTTGTAATCGGTGAAGACATCTACATGGACCCCATATAAGTAATGTCTCCATATTTTCAAAGAAAACAGAACCACCGCTAATTCAAGGTCATGAGTCGGATAATTCTTCTCTTGGACCTTGAGTTGCCTTGAAGCATAGGCAATCACTTTACCACGTTGCATAAGAACACATCCCAAAACCACTTGAGAAGCGTCACAATAAACCACAAACCCATCAGTACTCTCCCGTAAGGTCAACACCGGAGCAGATGTAAGTATATCTTTCAATTCTTGGAAGGTTTTCTCAGAAGCCTTCGACCACACAAACTTAGCTTTCTTTTGAGTCAAAGTCGTCAACAGAGAAGCAATGGAGGAAAAACCCTCAACAAACCTCCTATAATAACCGACCAACCGAAGAAGCTTCTAATATCGGTAGGAGATAGAGGTCTAGGCCAACTATTGACCACATTTGTCTTCTTAGGATCTACCTCAATACCCAAACCCGACACAATATGACCAAGGTAGGCAACTAACCTTAGCCAAAACTCGCATTTACTAAACTTAGCATATAATTGGTGGTCTTTAAGGACTTGCAATACTATCCTCAAATGATCCTTATCTTCACCCTCACTCCTTGAATATATCAAAATATCATCGATAAATATGATCACAAACGAATCAAGATATTGTCTAAACACCCTATTCATTAGATCCATGAATGCCACCGGGGCATTTGTTAACCCAAAAGACATAACCACAAATTTGTAGTAACAGTACCGGGTCCTAAGGCCGTCTTGGGAATATCACATCCTCTTATCCTTAGGTGATGGTAACCTGAACAAAGATCTATTTTGGTGAAAAGTTATCCCCTTGGAGTTGATCAAATAAATCATCAATCCTAGGTAGTGGATACTTATTCTTTATTGTGACCTTGTTCAGTTGGCGGTAATCAATACACATCCTAAGGGACCCATCTTTCTTCTTTACGAACAATACCGGAGCACCCCATGGAGATATTCTTGGTTGAATAAAACCCTTGTCTAACAAGCCCTTGAGTTGCTCCTTCAACTCTTTCAATTCGGCCGGAGCCATTATATAGTAAGAGATAGCTATGGGTTGTGTATCCGGCAAAAGATTAATGCCAAAGTCTATTTCCCATTCGGGAGGAATGCTAGGCAAGTCATCGGGAAGGACTTCCGGAAACTCACTCACAACGGGGACCGACTCTAAAGAAGAAACCTTGGACTCAACATCTATAACCCTAACAATTTGATACATGCACCCCTTGGAGATCATTCTTCTAGCTTTTAGACATGAAATAAATTGACCTCTAGGAATAGAATTCCCCTCTTTCCACTCTAAAATTGGCTCTTTTGGAAATTGAAAATTGACCACACGGGTCCTACAATATATTGAAGCATAACATGCATGCAACCAATCCATGCCCAAAATTACATCAAAGTCAAGCATGTCTAATTCTACCAAATCAACAAAAGTGACTTGATGAGACAAAGAAATAGGACAACTCCTATAGACTCTTTTTTCCACTACCGAGGCACCAACCAGGGTAGACACCGAAAAAGATTCTTGTAACTCTTCAGGGAGTACTTCAAATTTCATAGCCACAAAAGGTGTAACAAAAGATAAAGTGGCACCGGGGGTCTAATAATGCATAAACATCAACGGAAAAGACTTGCAACATACCCGTAACAACATCCAGTGAGCTATCTTGGTCAACTCGGGATTGAAGAGCATAGAAGCGGTTCTTCTTGGGAGCATCAGAATTTGAAAAACTTGGAGGGACTTGCTTTCCCTCTCTCCCTTGAACCTTTAGCATGTGACAACCTCTCTTCATATGACCGTTCCTCCCACAATTAAAGCAAGTATCTGTGCCAACTAAGTACTTGCCATCATGCTTTTTGCCACACTTTGCACAACTAGGTCTTTCAACATATGAGCTACCACTATTGCCTACTTATGGCTTAGGGATAGACACCCTATATTTGTTGACCCTTTGAGTGCTAGAGGAGCCTTGGTTGGAAAACCTCTTCTTGAACCTTGGTTTACCTTGAATGTCAAATTTACCCTTGGAAGTATTCCCATCATCGGTCCTTGCACTGTTCACTTCTCTATTCACTTGTTTAAGCTTTTGTTCCTCAATTTGTTCGGTATGAACCATAAGACGTGAAATATTTATAATTGGGATGAGCATTGCCGAACAACATTCATTGACTACCAAGTCAGATATCCCCATAAAAATTTTGTTCATCTTGGCCCTTGAGTCTGCCACTAAGGTTAGAGCATACTTAGACAATTGGGTGAACTTAAGGCCATATTCCTTCACACTCATGCCTCCATGGTGAAGGTTGATGAATTCTTGCATCTTTCTCTCCCTCAACTCTAGTGGGAAAAATCTATCAAGGAAGGCCGACTTGAACACACCCCCATCAACCGGGCCCTCTCTCACAGTTCTCTCATCCTTCCATTGCCTACACCATACTTGAACCACATCTTTCAATTGGTAGGCAGCTAGTTCGGCCTTCGGTTGTGGAGACACACCCATAGCATCAACCACCTTAAACACTTCATCAATAAACCCTTGTGGGTCTTCATCCACTTTGGAGACATAGAATGTAGGGGGATTCATTCTTGTGAAATCCCTAATCCTTGAAGCGGTTGTACTTGCATTGGGGTTCACTTGAACTCTAGAATTCCTAGTGACTTGAGTCACTAAAACATGAGTCAACGATTGAAGAGTCATCCTTATCTCCACATTGGTCATAGCCCCCTCATTATTAGGAGCTTAAGGACCTTAGGTAGGAACTCCCTCATTAGCAATCTCCTCTTCCACTCTTCTTGTAGTCGCCCTTCTTGTAGTCGTATTCCTATATGCACAAGAAAAGGGTTAGGAAAAGGACTTCATAGAGTTAAAACTATAAGGCACAACTAAGGAGTAATGAAAGAAGTGAAAGTTCCTAAACATCTTAAAGCCTCTAATTCATAAGTTTCGCGCAGTTCACACTCATGAACAAGACGTGGTTCATGAGACATCATCCTAAAATCATTCTATAACCTTGTGCTCTAATTATCAAATTAGTCACGACCCAGGGTTACTCCCTAGGACTAACATGGAGTACTTGACCCCAAAGGGGTCTCATACAAGCCCTTAGCATAATCATAACATAAAGACATAGAATAATTAAAGAAAATTCAAAACTTTTACAACCGCAGTCAACTTCTATTTTTATAAATAAACACAAGAAGCTAGACTTGTCACAATCACCATCTAGTACAATAGAGAGTACAAATAGGGTCAAAATCCCTTTACATCAATAAGGACTTAAAATAGGAAAGTACAATAAAACTAGAAATAAGTAATCCGTCCTCGAACTTAAGGACTTGCCAAGCTTAGGGGATACTCAACCCAAGCTTCACTTGAAAGGAGAAGTGTGTATCAACGACCGGAAACTACACTCATAGAATGTATAAAATATGGGTTAGAACAAATAATGTACTAAATATGGAAGCCATGCACAGAATCCTTAAAACATTCATAAAAGGGACATTTAGTTGAAATCATGCCTTTATCAGGTTTGAAAACCATAATGCATATTTATGGAGAAACATAAGTCAAACTTAACATTAAGCAACCCAAAGTCATACTAATGCAATGCAAAGGTAAGATCCCACAACCCTACCCAAATGCTAATTATAACATTAGGCCACCAACAACATACATATCTTACTTTTTCCTCATCCATAACCAACATACATAAGTAAGGAGTTATTCATAATCATAGTTTCTGACAACTAAAGTCAACCTTAACATTCATACATATCTTTCATACATAATTCATAACTCATCATAACATAAGAGAACCTCACCATAACCCCTCTTAAAGCCTACTTGTGCAATGCATAAGTGAAGTTCTATACCCTCACTCATACTAAGCAGTACCTCTCAAGAAGTCATAATTAAAGTTCATGTTCTTATCATTGTTCGTATTCATATCATATAGAGAAGTTTAGCCTTAACCGACATAGACCATGTGAGCGACATGGAATTCGGTGTAATACCCCCACATCGAAAAGAAGTGTCCTTCTTACCTATGGTAGAACTTTCATAATAGCTTTTAGGTGGATCCACTAGCTAAAGACCTATGTGGGCACATAGTTATGGGATATGGGGATTGCTACTAGAAATCCGGACTACTAGCGTAAAAGGTTTCCAGCCCATGAGACAACAGACATTGGGAAGCTGGACTTTCTAACGTAAAAGTTTTTATCTCATTGTTCATATCCACTCGGTGCTAAACCCAATTCCTTTTAATAGTCATATTAAGTCTTTACTTAAGTTCATATTCATAAGAGAATGCACTAGGAACTCAACCAAAATACATCATAAGAGCTCATAGATTCATTAGGTGAGAATGTCCTTTCAACCGTAGAACCATCAACATGTGAGTAAACCTTTCACGTAACATTCATAGTGTTTCATGTGAATTGCCTTTCAATCAACACAACAAGCATATCATAACATACATACATACTTCATGCATAATCAACTGTAAGGGTATAGGGAAGAGGAATCTCACATCAATACAACAATTACACAAGTCATAGGATTATCATTATCTACGCAGATCATGAACTCATATACAATATTCATTAACATTTATAAACCCTAATTATTGCCCTTCAAAGCTAGGAATCAATATCAACCCTAATATCAAGAATTATCACATTAGATAGGGAGATTTCATGATTCAACAACATAATCAATGTAAACATAATCAATTGTTAAGCTCTCATCATCAATCAAGCCATACATAGTTCTCAAATTAGGAAGAAGGGGAAATCATGGGTCCAAGGGAGATTTTAATCATAAAACATCAATACTCCAACATTCCAATCATAAATAATCGTAATCAACCAAAATAAACCATAATTAAAGAATGGAAAATGTTTTGAAAGAAAACCCGTGTTAGAGATTGAAAACACTAAAATTGGGGGATTTGGAATCTTGAAAACATATTTTGAAGGGGCTTTGTGGGTGATAGCTACCCAAGGACGAAAAGAATCCATACCTCAATTAAGAATCTCCAAGAACATGTTGATGAGAACATTGATGACTTAAGTGACTTGGATGATGAGTTTGATAAAGCTAGACAACCAAACATTCAAGAACAAGTTAGTGAAGATAGTTGCTAGAATAAATGTAGGGGAGATACCATCTGGTGGTCCTGTAGGTATAGATATTGGTTTGAAGATATTAATAAGAATAACATGGGAAGATATGAGGAAAAATTGGGTGGAAATGACCTGTATTTTGAGAGCTTAGATCCTGAATGTGATATTAGTGAAGATGAAGGGGATCATGTTGAGTCTGATGAGGTTGTAGATCCACCATCTAGAAATGCAAGTACTAAGGTCTATTTTGACTCAACTTCCAATTTTTTTTATTTCAGTTGTATATGATTTTTGTGAATAATGTTGATTTCAGAGAAGCACTACAAAATTATTGTATTCAGAAGGGTGTGAGCCTTAAACAAAAACCTAATGAAAAGGAGAGGATCAGGGCAAATTGGAAGAAGGGTTTTTCTTGGCATATTCTTGGAAGTGCTGATGGTAATACTGTAAATTTTATTTTGAAGACATATTTTCCTATCTATAAGTGTTGCAAAAGAACAAGAAACAAGTAATGTACTCCAAAGTAGATTAATAAGACTTACAAAGAGAGAATCACGAGTGAGCCTAGCATCAGACTCCATCAAATTCCAGGGTTGTGAATTTCGTAAAGGAATTTTCTAGAATGTATGATTAAGCTGAGGATTTACCTTCTACAAATTCAGGAACTATTATGGTTGTTAGGACATCCAAGAATACAATTCCTAGAATAGAGGTATTTATGGGAATTTATATTTGTCTTTGAGCACAAAAAGAGGATAATTTGTTATGATAGTGCATTTCTAAAGGATGCATGTAAAGGTGAACTATTGACTTTCATTTCCAAGGATGGGAACAATCAAATGTACCTGGTAACATGGACAATAGCTAATAAATAATCCAAGGATACATGGTCTTGGTCAAGTGTATCAACTATGACTTGGAGATGACACAAATTAAAGGTGCCACAAAGACTTATCAGTAATTTTTGAGCATTGGAAAAGATCAAGTTTCCGTAATAGATGGCAGTCCTGAGAAATCTTAGATAAGCCTTCATGATCATTAGAAGACACATTCCATGAGGAAATTTCTCTAAGAGTAGGGCAACCTCGAGAGATAGCCTTGAGACCAACATCAGTCACACCACAACAAAGGTCCACAAGTTTAAACGTAAATATCTTTCAATGAAAGTTTACACCGACCTGAACGTTGAATATATAGGGTGCACATCCTTCACGTCCGATTTGATACGACTAAAATGAAAATATGTTTCAATGCAAGTTACCAACGACTTGAACATTGAATATATAAGGTGCACATTCTTCACCTCCGAATACATGTGACTTAAATGTAAATATCTTTCAATGCAAGTTTCCACCCACTTGAACGTTGAATAGATAGGGTGCACATCCTTCAACTCCGTATAAAAGCGACTTAAATACAAATATCTTTCAATGCAGGTTTCCACCCACTTGAACGTTGAATAGATAGGGTGCACATCCTTCACCTCCGTATAGAAGCGACTTAAATGAAAATATCTTTCAATGCAGGCTTCCACCGACTTGAACGTTGAAAAGATAGGGTGCACATCCTTCACTTCCGTATAGATGCGACTGAAATAGAAATATCTTTCAGTGCAGGTTTCCACTGACTTGAACGTTGAATATATAGGGAGGACATCCTTCACCTCCGAATAAATGTGACTTAAATGTAAATATCTTTCAATGTAAGTTTCCACCCACATGAACGTTGAATAGATAGGCTACATATCCTTCACCTCCGAATAGATGCGACTTAAATGTAAATCACTTTCAGTGAAAGTTTCCACTAACTTGAACGTTGAATATATAAGGTGCACATCCTTCACCTCCAAAAAGATGTGACCTAAATGTAAATATCTTTCAATGCAGGTTTCCACCCAATTGAACGTTAAATGGATTGGGTACACATCCTTCACCTCCGTATAGAAGCGACTTAAATGCAAATATGTTTTAATGTAGGTTCGCCCCGACTTGAACGTTGAATAGATAGGGTGCACATCCTTCACTTCTGTATAGATGCGACTAAAATAAAAATATCTTTCAATGCAAGTTTCCACCAACTTGAACGTTGTATATATAGGGTGCACATCCTTCACCTACGAATAGATGCGACTTAAACGTAACTATCTTTCAATGCAAGTTTCCATCCACTTGAACGTTGAATAGATAGGCAACATATTCTTCACCTCCAAATAGATGCGACTTAAATGTAAATATCTTTTAATGCAACTTTCTAGCGACTTGAACGTTGAATATATAGGGAGCACATACTTCACCTTCGAATAGATGAGACTTAAATGTAAATAATTTTCAATGCAAGTTTCCGTCCACTTGAACGTTGAATAGATAGGGTGCACATCGTTCATCTCCATATAGAAGCAACTTATATGCAAATATCTTTCAATGCAGGTTTCCACTGACTTGAACGTTGAATAGATAGGGTGCACATCCTTCACATCCGTGTGGATGCAACGGAAATAGAAATATATTTCAATGCAAGTTTCCACCGACTTGAACGTTGAATATATAGGGTGGACATCCTTCACCTCCCAATAGATGCGACTTAAATGTAAATATCTTTCAATTCAAGTTTCCATCCATTGGAACGTTGAGTAGATTGGGTGCACATCCTTCACTTCCGAATAGATGCGACAGAAACGAAAATAATTTACAATGTAAGTTTCCACCCACTTGAATGTTGAATAGATAGGCTCCACATCCTTCATCTCCAAACAGATGCGACATAAATATAAATATCTTTCAATGCAAGTTTCCACCGACTTGAATGTTGAATATATAGGGTGGAAATCCTTCACTTCTTAAAAGATACGACTTGGACGTAAATATCTTTCAATGCGAGTTTACACCGGCTTGAATGTTAAATATATAGGGTGCACATCCTTCACGTCTGAATTGATACGACTTAAATGTAAATATCTTTTAATGCAACTTTCCACCGACTTGAACGTTGAATATATAGGGATGTGCTTTCACTTCTGAATAGATGGGACTAAAATGTAAATATCTTTCAATGCAAGTTTACACCGACTTGAACGTTGAATATATAGGGTGCACATCCTTCACATCCGAATTGATATGACTTAAATGCAAATATCTTTCAGTGCAAGTTTCCACCGACTTGAACGTTGTATATATAAGGTGCATATCCTTCACCTCCGAATAGAATTGACTTAAATGTAAATATCTTTCAATGCAAGTTTCCAACGACTTGAACGTTGAATATATAGGGTGTACATCCTTCACTTCTGAATAGATACCACTTAAACGTAAATATCTTTCAATGAAAGTTTACACCGACTTGAACATTGAATATATACGGTGTACGTCCTTCACTTCTGAATAGATGCGACTTAAACATACATATCTTTAAATGCAAGTTTACACTGACTTGAACGTTGAATATATAGGGTGCACAACCTTCACGTCCGAATTGATACGACTTAAATGTAGATATCTTTCAATGCAAGTTTCCATTGACTTGAACGTTGAATATATAAGGATGTGCCTTCACTTCTGAATAGATGGTACTTCAACCTAAATATCTTTCAATGCAAGTTTACACACACTTGAACGTTGAATATATATGGTGCACATCCTTCCCGTCCGAATTGATACGACTTAAATGCAAATATCTTTCAATGCAAGTTTCCATCGACTTGAACGTTGAATATATAAGGTGCACATCCTTCACCTCCAAATAGATGTGACTTAAATGTAAATATCTTTCAATGCAAGTTTCCACCCACTTGAACGTTGAATATATAGGGTGCACATCTTTCACCTCCGTATAGAAGCGACTTAAATGCAAATATCTTTCAATGCAGCTTTCCACCCACTTGAATGTTGAATAGATAGGGTGCACATCCTTCATGTCCAAATAGATGCGACTTAAATGTAAATATCTTTCAATGCAGGTTTCCACCGACTTGAATATTGAATAGATAGGGTACACATCCTTCACTTCCGTATAGATGCGACTGAAATAGCAATATCTTTCCATGCAAATTGCCATCGACTTGAACATTGAATATATAGGGTGCACATCCTTTACCTCCGAATAGATGCGACTTAAATGTAAATATGTTTCAATGCAAGTTTCCACCCACATGAACGTTGAATAGATAGGGTGCACATCCTTCACCTCCGTATAGAAGCGACTTAAATGGAAATATCTTTCAATTCGAGTTTCCACTGACTTGAACGTTGAATAGATAGGGTGCATATCCTTCACTTCCGTATAGATGCGACTGAAATAGAAATATCTTTCAATGCAAGTTTCCACCGACTTTAACGTAGTATATATATGGTTCACATCCTTCACCTCCGAATAGTTGCGACTTAAATGTAAATATCTTTCAATGCAAGTTTCCACCCAATTGAATGTTGAATAGATAGTCTGCATATTCTTCACCTCCGAATAAATACGATTTAAATGTAAATATCTTTCAATGCAACTTTCCACTGACTGGTAGGTTGAATATATAAGGCGCACATCCTTCACATTCGAATAGATTCGAATTAAATGTAAATATCTTTCAATGCAAGCTTCCACCCACTTGAACGTTGAATAGATAGGGTGCAGATCCTTCACCTCCGTATAGAAGCAACTTAAATGCAAATATCTTTCAATGTAGGTTTCCACCGATTTGAACATTGAATAGATAGGGTGCACATCCTTCACTTCCTTATAGATGCGAATGAAATAGAAATATATTTCGATGCAAGTTTCCACCGACTTGAACGTTGAACATATAGGATGCACATCCTTCACCTCCAAATAGATGTGACTTAAATGTAAATATCTTTCACTGCAAATTTCCACCCACTGGAATGTTGAATAGAGTGGATGCACATCCTTCACCTCCGAATAGATGCTACTTAAATGTAAATATCTTTCAAGGCAAGTTTCCACCCACTTGAACATTAAATCGATAGGCCATACTTCCTTCACCTCCTAATAGATTCGATTTAAATGTAAATTTCTTTTAATGCAAGTTTCCACTGACTTGAACGTTGAAATATAGGGTGCACATCCTTAACCTCCGTATAGATTCCACTAAAATGTAAATATCTTTCAATGTAAGTTTCCATCCACTTGAACGTTGAATAGATAGTATCCTTCACCTTCGTACAGAAATGACTTAAATGCAAATATCTTTCAGTGTTGGTTTCTACTGACTTCGTTGTTGAATAGATAGTGTGCGCATCTTTCACATCAATATAGATGCGACTAAACTGCAAATAACTTTCAACGGAAATTTCCACCGACTTGAACGTTGAATAGATAGGGTGCACATCGTTCACCTCCGAATAGATGCTACTTAAATATAAATATCTTTCAATGCAAGTTTCCACACACTGGAACGTTGAATAGAGTGGGTGCACTTCTTTCACCTTCGAATATAGGCAACTTAACTGTAAATATCATTCAATGCAAGTTTCCACCGACTTGAACGTTGAATAGATAGGCTGCACTTCCTTTACCTCCGAATAGATGTGACTTAAATGTAAATATCTTTCAATGTAGGTTTTCACCGAATTGATCGTTGAATATATAGGGCGCATATCCTTTACTTTCGTATAGATGCGAATGAAATAGAAATATATTTCAATGCATCTTTTCACCAACTTGAACGTTGAATTTATAGGGTGCACATTCACCTTCGAATATATGCGACTTAAATGTAAATATCTTTCAATGCAAGTTTCCACCCACTGGAACGTTGAATAGAGTGGGTGCACATCCTTCACCTCCGAATAGATGCTACTTAAATGTAAATATCTTTCAATGCAAGTTTCCACCCACTTGAAAGTTGAATAGATAGGGTGCATATCCTTCACCTTTGTATATATGCAACTTAAATGCAAATATCTTTCTCTGCAGGTTTCCACAGACTTGAACGTTGAATAGATAGGGTGCACATCCTTCACTTCCATATAGATGCGACTAAATTGAAAATATCTTTCTGCGCAAGTTTCCACCTACTTGAATGTTGAATAGATAGGGTGTAGATCCTTTACCTCTGAATAGATGCGACTTAAATGTAAATATCTTTGAACGTAAGATTCCACCTACTTGAAGGTTGAATAGATAGGGTGCACATCCTTCACCTCCGAATAGATTAAACCTACATGCAAATATCTTTCAACCATATTTTCCACCGACTTTAACGTTGAGTAGATTTGGTGCAAATCATTCTCCTCCGAATAGATTCGACCTACATTCAAATTTATTTCAACTCTAGTTTCCACCGACTTGAACGTTGATTATATAGGGTGCATGCCATCACCCT
Source organism: Solanum stenotomum (assembly GCF_019186545.1). Taxonomy (NCBI): domain Eukaryota; kingdom Viridiplantae; phylum Streptophyta; class Magnoliopsida; order Solanales; family Solanaceae; genus Solanum; species Solanum stenotomum. The sequence goes on from NC_064292.1 coordinate 28,349,474, forward strand.
AGAATAGGTTCAACTTACATGCAAGTATCTTTCAAACATAGGTGCCACCGACTAGAACGTTTAATAGATAAGGTGCACATCCTTCACCTCCGAATATATGCGACTAAAATGTAAATATCTTCATTGCAAGTTTCCACCTACTGGACCGTTGAATAGATTGGGTGCACATCCTTCACCTCTGAATAGAAGATACTTAAAAGTAAATATCTTTCAATTCAGGTTTCCACCCACTTGAACGTTGAATAGATAGGTTGCACATCCTTCACCTCCGAATAGATGCGACTTAAATGTAAAAATCTTTCAATGTAAGTTTCCACCCACTTGAACGTTGAATAGATAGGGTGCACATCCATCACCTTTGTATATATGCGACTTAAATGCTAATGTCTTACAGTGCAAGATTCCACTGACTTGAACGCTGCATAGATAGGGTGCACATCCTTCACTTCCAGATAGATACGATTACACTAGAAATATCTTTCAAGGCAAGTTTTCACCGACTTGAACATTGAATAGATACAGTGCACATCCTTCACCTCCGAATAGATGCGACTTAAATGCAAATATCTTTCAACGCAAGTGTCCACCTACTTGAACGTTGAGTAGATAGGGTGCACATCGTTCACCTCCGAATAAATGAGACTGAGTTAGAAATATATTTCAATGCAAGTTTCAACCAACATGAAAGTTGAATTGATTGGCTGCACATCCTTCACCTCAGAATATATGCGACTTAAATGTAAATATCTTTCAATGCTAATTTCCACCAACTGGAACGTTGAATTGATTGGGTGCACACCCTTCACCTCCGAAGAGATACGACTTAAATGTAAATATCTTTCAATGTAACTTTCCACCGACTTGAACGTTGAATATATAGGGTGCACATTCTTCACCTTCGAATATGTTCGACTTAAATGTAAATACCTTCCAAACGAAGTTTCCACCTACTTGAACGTTGAATAGATTGGGTGCATATGCTTCACCTCCGTATAGAAGCGACTTAATTGCAAATATCTTTCAATGCAGGTTTCCACCGACTTGAACATTGAATGGATAAAGTGCACATTCTTGAGTTTTGTATAGATGCGACTGAAATAGAAATATCTTTCAATGCAAGTTTCCACCGACTTGAAAGTTGAGTATATAGGGTGTACATCCTTCACCTCCGAATAGATGCGACTTAAATGTAAATATCTTTGAATGCAAGTTTCCACACACTAGAACGTTCAATAGATTGGGTGCAAATCCTTTACCTCCGAATAAATGCTACTTAAATATAAATATCTTTCAATTAAAGTTTCCACCGACTAGAACGTTTAATATATAAGGTCCACATCCTTCAACTCCGAATAGATGTGACTTAAATGTAAATATATTTCAATTCAAGTTTCCTCCCAATTAAACGTTGAATAGATAGGGTGCACATCCTTCACATCCGCACAGATGCTACTTAAATGCAAATATCTTTCAATTCAAGTTTCCACCGACTTAAACATTGAATATATAGGGTGCACATCCTTCACCTTCGAATAGATGCGACTTAAATGTAAATAACTTTCAATGAAAGTTTCCACCCACATGAATGTTGAATAGATATGGTGCACATCCTTCACCCTCGTATAGATGCGACTTATATGCAAATATATTTTATTGCTGGTTTCCACTGACTTGAACGTTGAATAGATTGGGTGCACATCCGTCACTTCCCTATAGATGCGACTGAAATAGAAATACCTTTCAATCCAAGTTTTCACCGACTTGAACATTGAATATATAGGGTGCACATTCTTCACGTCCGAATTGATACAACTTACATGCAAATATCTTTTAATGCAAGTTTCCACCAACTTGAACGTTGAATGTATAAGGTGCACATCCTTCACCTCCGAATAGATGGGACTTAAATTTAAATATCTATCAATGCAAGTTTCCATCCACTTGAACGTTGAATAGATAGAGTGCACATCCTTCAGCTCTGTATGGATGCTACATAAATGCAAATATGTTTCAATTCAAGTTTCCACCGAATTAAACATTGAATATATAGGGTGCACTACATTCACATCTGAATAGATGCTACTTAAATGTAAATATCTTTCAATGCAAGTTTTCACCAACTTGAAGGTTGAATAAATAGGCTTCATATCCTTCACCTCCGAATAGATGCGACTTAAATGTAAATATTTTTCAATGCAACTTTCCACCGACTTGAACGTTGAATATATAGGGTGTACATGCTTCACCTTCGAATAGATGCGACTTCAATGTAAATAACTTTCAATGCTAGATTCCAGTCACTTGAACGTTGAATAGATAGGGTGCACATCCTTCACCTCCGTATAGAAAAGACATAAATGCAAATATCTTTTAGTGCAAGTTTCCACCGACTTGAACGTTGAATATATAGGGTGCACATCCTTGACCTCCGAATAAATGCGACGTAAATGTAAATATCTTTCAATTCAAATTTCCATCCACTGGAACGTTGAATAGATTGGGTGCACATCCTTCACCTCCGAATAGATACGACTTTAATGCAAATATCTTTCAACGCAGGTTTCCACCTACTCGAAAGTTGAATAGATACAGGTGCACGTCCTTCACCTCCGAATAGATTCGACCTAGATGCAAATATCTTTCAACCGTAGTTTCCACGGACTTGAACATTGAATAGATAGGGTGCACATCCTTCACCTCCGAATAGATTCGACCTACATACAAATATCTTTCAACCCTAGTTTCCACACACTTGAACGTTGAATGTATAGGGTTCTCATCCTTGAGCTCCGAGTAGATGCGACTTAAATTCAAATATCATTCAATGCAAGTTTCTACCGACTTGAACGTTGAATATATAGGGTGCACATCCTTCACCTCCGAATATATGCGACTTAAATGTAAATATGTTTCAATGCAAGTTTCAACCAACTTGAATGTTGAATATATAGGGTGCACATCCTTCACTTCTCAAAAGATGCGACTTAAACGTAAATATCTTGCAATGCAACTCTGACTTGAACGTTGAATATATAGGGTGCACATCCTTCACGTCCGAATTGATACGACTAAAATTCAAATATCTTTCAATGCAAGATTTCACCGACTTCAAAGTTGAATATAGAGGGTGCACATCCTTCACCTATGAATAAGTGTGAATTAAATAGAAATATCTTTCAATGTAAGTTTCCACCGACTTGAACATTGAATATATAGGGTGCACATTATTCACCCCCGAATAGATGCGACTGAAATAGAAATATCTATCAATGCAGGTTTCTACCGACTTGAACATTAATTATATAGCGTGCACAACCTTCAGCTCCGAATAGATGCGACTTAAATGTAAATATCTTTCAATGCAAGTTTCCACCAACTGGAATGTTGATTTAATTGGGTGCACATCCTTCACCTCCGAATAGATGCGTCTTAAATGTAAATATATTTCAATGCAAGTTTCCACCGACTTAAACATTGAATATATATGGTGCATATCCTTCACCTCCAAATAGATGCGACCTAAATGCATATATCTTTCAATTCAACTATCCTGCGACTTGAACATTGAATAGATAGGCTGCGTATGCTTCACCTCCGAATAGATGCGACTTAAATTTAAATATCTTTCAATGTAACTTCCCACCGACTTGAACATGGAATATATAAGAAGCACATCCTTCACCTTCGAATAGATGTGACTTAAATGCAAATATCATTCTATGGAAGTTTCCACTGTCTTGAACATTGAAAATATAAGGTGCACATCCTTCAAATCCGAATGGGTACGACTTAAATGCGAATAACTTTCAAAGAAAATTTCCACCGACTTGATCGTTGAATATATACGGTGCACATCCTTCACTTCTGAATAGATGCGACTTAAACATTAATATCTTTCAATGCAAGTTTACACTGACTTGAATGTTGAATATATAGGGTACGCATCCTTCACATCCGAATTGATACGACTTTAATGAAAATATGTTTCAATGCAAGTTTCCACCGACTTCAACGTTGAATATAGTGGGTACACATCCTTCTAATCTGAATTGATACGGCTTTAATGCAAATATCTTTCAACGCAAGTTTCCACCTAATATAATGTTGAATAAATACAGGTGCACGTCCTTCACCTCCGAATTGATTCTACCTACATACAAATATATTTCAAACCTAGTTTCCACACACTTGAACGTTGAATATATAGGGTTCACATCGTTGACCTCCGAATAGATGCGACCTAAATGCAAATATCATTCAATGCAAGTTTCCACCGACTTGAACTTTGAATATATCGGGTGCACATCCTTCACATCCGAATTGATTCGACTTAAATGCAAATATCTTTCAATGCAAGTTTCCACCGTCTTGAAAGTTGAATATGTAGGGTGCACGTCCTTCACCCCCGAATAGATTCAACATAAATGCAAATATCTTTTAACCATAGTTTCGACCGACTTGAACATTAATTAGATAGGGTGCAGTTCCTTCACCTCTGAATATGTACGACTTAAATGTAAATATCTTTCAGTGCAAGATTCCACCCACTGGAACGTTGAATAGATTAGATGCACATCCTTCACCTCCGAATAGATACTCTTTAAATGTAAATATCTTTCAATGTAAGTTTCCACCCACTTGAACTTTGCATAGATAGGCTGCACATCCTTCACCTCCGAATAGATGAAACTTCAATAGAAATATCTTTCAATGCAAGTTTCCACCGACTTGAAAGTTGAATATATAATGTGCACATCCTTTACCTACGAATATATTCTACTTAAATGTAAATATCTTTCAACGCAAGTTACCACCTACTTGAACGTTTATTAGATAGGATGCAAGTTTCCACCGACTTAAACGTTGAATATATAGGGTGCACATCCTTCACCCCCGAATAGATGAGACTGAAATAGAAATATCCTTCAATGGAAGTTTCTACCGACTTGTACGTTGAATATATAGGGTGCACATCCTTCACTTCCAAATATATGCGACTTTAATGTAAATATCTTTCAATGCAAGTTTCAAACAACTTGAACGTTGAATATATAGGGTGCACATCCCTCACTTCTGAATAGATGCGACTTAAACGTAAATATCTTTCAATGCAAGTTTACACTGACTTCAACGTTGAATATATAGAGTGCAGATCCTTCACGTCCGAATCGATACGACTTAAATGCAAATATCTTTCAATGCAAGTTTCCACCGACTTCAACGTTGAATATAGAGGGTGCACATCCTTCACCTATGAATATGTGCGAATTAAATAGAAATATCTTTCAATGCAAGTTTCTGCCGACTTGAACATTTAATATATAAGGTGCACATCTTTCACCCCCGAATAGATGCGACTGAAATAGAAATATCTATTAATGCAGGTTTCTACCGACTTGAAGGTTGAATATATAGGGTGCACATCCTTCAGTTCCGAATATATGCGACTAAAATGTAAATATCTTTCAATGCAAGTTTCCACTAACTGGAATGTTGAATTGATTGGGTGCACATCCTTCACCTCCGAATAGATGCGACTTAAATATTAATATCTTTCAATGAAAGTTTCCACCGACTAGAACGTTTCATAAATAGGGTGCACAAGCTTCACCTACCTAAAAATGCTACCTAAATGCATATATGTTTCAATTCAAGTTTCCTCCGACTTGAATATTGAATAGATAGGTTGCATATCCTTCACCTCCAAATAGATCCAACTTAAATGTAAATATCTTTCAATGCAACTTTCAATTGACTTGAACATTGAATATATAAGGTGCACATCCTCCACCTCTGAATAGATGTGACTTAAATGCAAATATCATTCAATGTAAGTTTCCACTCTTTTGAATATTGAAAATTTAAGGTGCATATCCTTCACGTCCGAATGGGTACAACTTAAATGCAAATAACTTTCAAAGCAAGTTTCCACCGACTTGAACATTGAATATATACGGCACACATCGTTCAGTTCTGAATAGATGCGTCTTAAACATAAATATCTTTCAATGCAAGTTTACACTGACTTGAACATTGAATATATAGGGTAAACATCCTTCACATCCGAATTGATACGACTTTAATGCAAATATTTTTCAATTCAAGTTTCCACCGACTTCAACGTTGAATATAGTGGGTGCACATCCTTCACCTATGAATAAGTGCGACTTAAATAGAAATATCTTTCAATGCAAGTTTCCACCAACTGGAATGTTAAATTGATTGGGTGCACATCATTCACCTCCGAATAGATGCAACTTAAATATAAATATCTTTCAATGCAAGTTTCCACCGACTTCAACATTGAATATAGAGGTTGCACATCCTTCACCTATGAATATGTGCGACTTAAATAGAAATATCTTTCAATGCAAGTTTCCACCAACTAGAATGTTGAATTGATTGGGTGCACATCCTTCACCTCCGAATAGATGCGACTTAAATGTTAATATCTTTCAATGGTAGTTTCCACCGACTAGAACGTTTCATAAAAATGGTGCACATCCTTCACCTCCCTATAGATGTTAGTTAAATGCATATATCTTTTAATTCACGTTTCCTCCGACTTGAACATTGAGTATATAGGGTGCACATCCTTCACCTTCGAATAGATGCGACTTAAATGTAAATATCTTTCAATGGAAGTTTCCACCAACTTGAACGTTGAATAAATAGGCTGCATATCCTTCACGTATGAATAGATGCGACATAAATGTAAATATCTTTCAAAGAAACTTTCCACCAACTTGAACATTGAATATTTAAGAGGCACATCCTTCACCTCTGAATAGATGCGACTTAAATATAAATATCATTCAATGCAGGTATCAACCAACTAGATGGTTGAATTGATTAGGTGCACATCCTTCACCTCCGAATAGATGCGATTTAAATGTAATTATCTTTCAATGCAGGTTTCCACCGACTTGAACATTGAATATATAAGATGCACATCCTTCACCTCCGAATAGATGCGACTTAAATATAAATATCATTCAATGCAGGTATCAACCAACTGGAATGTTGAATTGATTAGGTGCACATCCTTCACCTCCGAATAGATGCGATTTAAATGTAATTATCTTTCAATGCAAGTTTCCACCGACTTGAATGTTGAATATATAGGGTGCACATCTTTCACTTCTGAATAGATACGACTTAAACGTAAATATCTTTCAGTGCAAGTTTACACTAACTTGAACGTTGAATATATAGGGTGCACATCCTTCACGTAAGAATTCATACGACTTAAATGCAGAAATCTTTTAATGCAAGTTTCCACCGACTTCCACGTTGAATATAGAGGGTGCACATCATTCACCTATAAATAAGTGCAACTTAAATAGAAATATCTTTCAATGCAAGTTTGCACTAACTGGAATGTTGAATTGATTGGGTGCACATCCTTCACCTCCGAATAGATGCGACTTAAATGTAAATATTTTTCAATGCAAGTTTCTACCGACTTCAACGTTAAATATAGAGGGTGCACATCCTTCACCTATGAATAAGTGCGACTTAAATAGAAATATCTTTCAATGCACGTTTTCACCAACTAGAATGTTGAACTGATTGGGTGCACATCCTTCACCTCCGAATAGATGTGACTTAAATGTAAATATCTTTCAATGCAGGTTTCCACCGACTAGAACGTTTCATAAATAGGGTGCACATCCTTCACCTCCCTATAGATGCTACATAAATACATATATCTTTCAATTCAAGTTTCCTCCGACTTGAACATTGAGTATATAGGGTGTACATCCTTGACCTTCGAATAGATGCGACTTAAATATAAATATCTTTCAATGTTAGTTTCCACCAACTTGAACGCTGAATAAATTGGCTGCATATCTTTCACCAACGAATAGATGCGACCTAACTTTAAATATCTTTTAATGCAACTTTCCACCGACTTTGAACATTGAATATATAAGGTGCACATCCTTCACCTTCGAATATATGCGACTTAAATGTAAATATATATCAATGTAAGTTTCCACCAACTTGAACGTTGAATAGATAGGGTGCACATCTTTCACCTCCGAATAGATTCGACCTACATGCAAATATCTTTCAACCCTAGCATCCACCGACTTCAACGTTGATTATATAGGGTTCAGATCCTTAACCTCTGAATAGATGCAACTTTAATCCAAATATCATTCAATGCAAGTGTCCACTGACTTGAACGTTGAATACATAGGGTGCACATCCTTCACGTCTGAATGGGTACGACTTAAATGCAAATAACTTTCAATGCAAGTTTCCACCAACTTGAACGTTGAATATATAGGGTGCACATCCTTCACTTCTGAATAGATGCGACTTAAACGTATATATCTTTCAATGCAAGTTTACACTGACTTGAACGTTGAATATATAGGGTGCACATCCTTCACACCCGACTTGATACGACTTAAATGCAAATATCTTTCAATGCAAGTTTCCACCGACTTCAACATCGAAAATATAGGGTGCACAACCTTCACCTATGAAAAATTGCAACTTAAATAGAAATATCTTTCAATACAAGTTTCCACCGACTTGAACGTTGAATATATATGGTGCATATCTTTCACCCACGAATATATGCGACTGAAATAGAAATATCTATCAATACAGGTTTCTACTGACTTTAACGTTGAATATATAGGGTGCACATCCTTCAGCTCCGAATAGATGCGACTTAAATTTAAATATCTTTTGATGCAAGTTTCCACCAACTGGAATGTTGAATTGATTGGGTGCACATCCTTCACCTCCTAATAGATGCGACTTATATGTAAATATCTTTCAATGCAGGTTTCCACAAACTAGAACGTTTCATAAATAAGGTGCACATCCTTCACCTCCCTATAGATTCTACGTAAACGCATGTATCTTTCAATTCAAGTTTCCTCTGATTTGAACATTGAATATATAAGGTGCACATCCTTCACCTTCAAATAGATGCGACCTAAATGTAAATATCTTTCAATGTAAGTTTCCACCAACTTGAACGTTGAATAAATAAACTGGATATCCTTCACCTCCGAATAGATGCGACTTAAATGTAAATATCTTTCAATTTAACTTTCCACCGACTTTAACATTGAATATATAAGGTTCACATCCTTCACCTCTGAGTAGATACGACTTAAATGAAAATATCTTTCAATGTAAGTTTCAACCAACTGGAACATTGAATTGATTGGGTGCACATCCTTCACCTCCGAATAGATGCGAATTAAATGTAAATATCTTTCAATGCAAGTTTCCACCGACTTGAACATTGAATATATAGGGTGCACGTCCTTCACTTCTGAATAGATGCGACTTAAACGTAGATATCTTTTAATGCAAGTTTACACTGATTTGAACGTTGAATATATAGGGTGCACATCCTTCACGTCGAAATGATACCATTTCAATGAAAATATCTTTCAATGCAAGTTTCCACCGACTTGAACGTTGAATATATAGGGTGCACATCCTTCACCCCCGAATAGATGTGACTCAAATAGAAAAATCTATCAATGCAGGTTTCTAACGACCTGAACGTTGATTATATAGGGTGCACATCCTTTAGTTCCGAATAGATGCGACTTAAATGTAAATATCTTTCAATGCAAGCTTCAAACCTACTGGAATGTTGAATTGCTTGGGTGCACATCCTTTACCTCCGAATTGATGCGACTTAAATGTAAATATATTTCAATGCAAGCTTCCACCGACTAGAACCTTTCATAAATAAGGTGCACATCCTTCACGTCCCTATAGATTCTACTTAACTGCATATATCTTTCAATTCAAGTTTCCTCCGACTTGAACATTGACTCTATAGGGTGCGCATCATTCACCTTCGAATACATGCAACTTAAATGTAATTATCTTTTAATGTAAGTTTCCACCGACTTGAACGTTGAATAGATAGGGTGCACATCCTTCAGCTCCTAATAGATTCGACCTACATGCAAATATCTTTCAACCCTAGTTTCCATCGACCTCAACGTTGATTATATAGGGTTCACATCCTTAACCTATGAATAGATGCGACTAAAATGCTAATATCATTCAATGCAAGTTTCCACTGACTTGAATGTTGAATATATAAGGTGCACATCCTTCACGTCCGAATGGGTACTACTTAAATGAAAATAACTTTCAATACAAGCTTCCACCGACTTGAACCTTGAATATATAGGGTGAACATCCTTCACTTCTGAATAGATGCGACTTAAACGTAAATAAATTTCAATGCAAGTTTACACGGACCAGAAAGTTGAATATATAGGGTGCACATCCTTCACGTCCGAACTGATACGACTTAAATGCAAATAAATATCAATGCAAGCTTCCACCGACTTCAACGTTGAATATAGAGGGTGCACATCATTCATCTATGAATAAGTGCAACTTAAATAGAAATATCTTTCAATGCAAGTTTCCACCGACTTGAACGTTGGTGCACATCCTTCACCCCCAAATAGATACGACTAGAATAGAAATATCTATCAATGCAGGTTTTCTACCGACTAGAACGTTGAATATATAGGGTGCACATCCTTCATCTCCAAATAAATGCGACTTAAATGAAAATATCTTTCAAGGCAAGTTTCCACCAACTGGAATGTTGAATTGATTGGGTGCACATCCTTCACCTCCGAATAGATGCGAGATAAATGTAAATATCTTTCAATGCAAGTTTCCACCGACTAGAACGTTTCATAAATAGGGTGCACATCCTTCACCTCCCTATAGATGCTACTTAAATGCATATATCTTTCAATTCAAGTTTCCTCCGACTTGAACTTTGAATATATATGGTGCACATTCTTTACCTTCGAATAAATACCACTTAAATGTAAATATCTTTCAATGTAAGTTTCCATCAACTTGAACGTTGAATAGATAGGCTGCATATCTTTCACCTACGAATAGATGCGACATAAATGTAAATATCTTTCAATGCAACTTTCCACCGACTTGAACATTGAATATATAAGGTGCACATCTTTCACCTTCGAATAGATGAGACTTAATTGTAAATAACGTTCAATGCAAGTTTCCACCCAGTTGACCATTGTATAGATAAGGTGCATATCCTTCACCTCATTATAAAAGCCACCTAAATGCAAATATCTTTCAATGAACGTTTTCACCGACTTGAACGTTGAATAGATCGGGTGCACATCCTTCACTTCCATATACATGTGACTAAACTGCAAATATCTTTCAACGCAAGTTTCCACAGACTTGAACATTGAGTAGATAGGGTGCACATCTTTCACCTCCGAGTAGATGCGGCTAAAGTAGAAATATCTTTCAATGCAAGTATCCACCGACTTGAATGTTGAATATATAGGGTGCACATCCTTTACCTCTGAATAGATGCGACTTAAATGTAAATATCTTTCAAAGCAAGTTTCCACCCAATGGAACGTTGAATAGATTGGGTGCACATTGTTCACCTGTATATAGATTCGACCTAAATGCAAATATCTTTCTGGGCAGGTTTCCACTGACTTGAACGTTGAATAGATAGAGTAACATCCTTCAGTTTCGTATAGATGAGACTAAACTACAAATATCTTTCAACGCACGTTTCCACCGACTTGAATGTTGAATAGATAGGGTGCACATCCTTCACCTCCGAATAGATGCAACTGAAATAGAAATATCTTTCAATGCAGGTTTTCACCAACTTGAACGTTGAATATAGAGTGCACATCTTTCACCTCCTAATAGATGCGACTTAAATGTAAATATCTTTAAAGGCAAGTTTCCACCCAATGGAACGTTAAATAGATTGGGTGCACATCGTTCACCTTTTTATAGATTCGACCTAAATGCAAATATCTTTCTGGGCAGGTTTCCACTGACTTGAACGTTGAATAGATAGAGTGACATCCTTCAGTATCGTATAGATGCGACTAAACTACAAATATCTTTCAACGCACGTTTCCACCGACTTGAACGTTGAATAGATAGGGTGCACATCCTTCACCGCCGAGTAGATGCAACTGAAATAGAAATATCTTTCAATGCAGGTTTTCACCAACTTGAACGTTGAATATAGGGTGCACATCCTTCACCTCCGAATAGATGCGACTTACATGTAAATATCTTTCAACGCAAGTTTCCACCAACTTGAGCGTTCAACAGATAGGCTGCACATCCTTCACCTCCGTATAGATGCGACTTAAACACAAATATCTTTCAATGAAGGTTTCCACCAACTTGAACGTTGAATAGATAGGGTGCATATCCTTCATTTCCATATAGATGCGACTTAAACACAAATATCTTTCATTGCAGGTTTCCACCAACTTGAACGTTGAATAGATAGGGTGCATATCCTTCATTTTCGTATAGATGCAACTAAACTGCAAATATCTTTCAACGCAAATTTCCACCGACTTGACATTTGAATTGATAGGGTGCTCCTCCTTCACCTCCGAATAGATACGACTTAAATGCAAATATCTTTCAACGCAATTTCCACCTACTGGAACGTTGAATAGATATGGTGCACATCCTTCGCCTCCAAATAGATTCGACCTACACGGAAATATCTTTCAACCCTAGTTTCCACCGACTTGAATATTGAATAGATAGGGTGCACATCCTTCACCTCTGAATAGATTCAACCTACATCCAAATATCTTTCAACCCTAGTTTCCACCGACTTAAACATTGATTATATAGGGTTCACATCTTTACCTCCGAATAGATGTGACTTAAATGCAAATATCATTCAATGCAAGTTTTCACTGACTTGAATGTTGAATATATAGGGTGCACATCCTTCATGTCCAAATTGATACGACTTAAATGCAAATATCTTTCAAACTAAGTTTCCATCAACTTGAATATTGAATATATAGGGTGCACATATTTCACCTCCAAATATATGTGAATTAAATGCATATATCTTTCAAGGCAAGTTTCCATTGACTTAAACACTGAATAGATAGGGTGCACATCCTTCACCTCCGAATAGATTCGACCTACATGCAAATATATTTCAATCCTAGTTTCCACCGAGTTGAACGATGAATAGCTAGGGTGCACATCCTTCACCTCCAAATAGATTCGACCTACATGCAAGTATCTTTCAACCCTAGTTTCCAGCGACTTGAATGTTATTTATATAGGGTTCACATTCTTCACCTCCTAATAGATGCGACTTAAATGCCAATATCATTAAATGCAACTTTCCACCGACTTGAACGTTGAATATTTAGGGTGCACATCATTCACTTCTGAATAGGTGTGACTTAAATGTAAATATCTTTTAATGCAAGTTTATACCGACTTGAACGTTGAATATATAGGGTACACATCATTAATGTCCGAATTGATACGACTTAAATGCAAATATCTTTCAATGAAAGTTTCCACCGACTTGAACGTTGAATATATAGGGTGCACATCCTTCAGTTCTGAATAGATGCAACTTAACTTAAATATATTTTAATGCAAGTTTACACCAACTTGAATGTTGAATATATAGGGTGCACATCCTTCACGTCTGAATTGATACTACTAAAATGCAAATATGTTTCAATGCAAGTTTCCACCCACTTGAACGTTGAATAAATAGGTTGTATTTCCTTCACCTCTGAATAGATTGAACCTACATTCAAATTTCTTTTAACCCTAGTTTCCACCGACTTGAACGTTGATTATATAGGGTTAGCAACCTTCACCTTTGAATAGATGCGACTTAAATGCAAATATCACTCAATCCAAGTTTCCATAGATTTGAACGTTGAATTTATACGGTGCACATCCTTCACGTTCGAATTGATACGACTTAAATGCAAATATCTTTTAATGCAGGTTTCCACAGACTTGAATGTTGAATATATAAGGTGCACATCCTTCACCTCCGAATAGATACGACTTAAATGTAAATATCTTTCAATGCAAGTTTCCACCCACTTGAACGTTGAATAGATAGGTTGCATATCCTTCAGCTCTGAATTGATGCGACTTAAATCTAGATATCTTTCAATGCAACTTTCCACCGACTTGAACGTTGATTATATAGGGTGCACATCCTTCACCTTCGGATAGATTCGACTTAAATGTAAATAACTTTTAATGTAAGTTTCCACCCACTTGAAGGTTGAATAGATTGGGTGCACATCCTTCACCTCAGTATAGAAGCGACTTAAATGCAAGTATAATTTAATATAGGTTTCCATCGACTTGAACGTTGAATATATAGGGTGCACATCCTTCACTTCGGTATCGATGCGACTAAAATAAAAATATCTTTCAATGCAAGTTTCCACCGACTTGAACGTTGAATATATATGGTGCACATCCATCACCTCCGAATAGCTGCAACTTAAATGCAAGTTTCCACCCACTTGAACGTTTAATATATAGGGTGTACATTCTTCACATTTGAATAGATGCGACTTAAATGTAAATAACTTTCAATTCAAGTTTCCACCCACTTGAACGTTGAGTAGAAAGGGTGCACTTCCTTCATCTCCGTATAGAAGCAACTTAAATGCAAATAACTTTCAATGCAGGTTTCCACCGACTTGAACGTTGAATAGATACGGTGCCCTTCACTTCCGTAAAGATGTGACTGAAATATAAATATCTTTCAATGCAAGTTTCCACCGACTTGAACTTTGAATATATAGGGTGCACATCCTTCACCTATGAAACAACCCCAAAAATGCCCGAAAATGTGCTTCGGAAACACCTATAATTGTAATTTCCATATATCTCAAAATCCGTACATGATTTTCAAAATTCGACTTCATATTCTTATTCAGGGGGTCAAATTGAGTGGGAAATGGGTCTAACCCGAATTTTAGAGCAACCGTATCAAAATTCGAAAATCGCAAAAAATGCGATTTGGAGGGTCAACTTTAAAGAGGCATATCTCTTAGCACACAAGGAACTAGAAGGTCCACTAATAATAAATTAAAGCCCTTTGAGTTATTATCTTTCCAACGCACCTGGTTTCACCTCATTTCGAGTTAGGATGAGGGAGTTATGACCATTTTCGTAAAACCTGTCTGTGCAGATTTGCAATTTCCAGTAAGCTGTTTTTTTTTTAAAGCCTCATTTTTGAGACTAAGTGTTGGGACGTTTTTTTTTATAAAAAGGGAATATGTCCCATACTTAGTCATATTTTTTTTCTAACTTCAAAACACTCAAAAACACACTCTAAGCCCTCTCCAAAATTCCACCAAGATCTTCGACCAAATTCAAAGATCTCAAGCTCTAATTCCGGATTCAAGACTCAATCTCAAGCTTCAATTCTCCATTTCAATCTTCATCAAGGATTCTCCAAAGTTGAGGTATGTGGATTTGATTGTGGAAACCTTCCTTTCCACAAGTCCAACCATTTATCCTCTATTTTTACTTCAAGTTTATGGGTCCTTATGGTTATTTATGAACTCTTGAAGTATGGAATTACTACTTCACACCCCATTATGGTCTATTTTGCATATTATCATGAAATAGTATTATTATGTGATGTTTATGGTTTTCATGCTTTCATGATCAAATTATGAAGGTTGATATATATATATGTATGTTGTTGGTGGGCTGATTTATATGGATTTTTGGAATTGGTTGGACTTAGTACTCTTGAAATGCATGTTTTTATTTACATGAACAATAGCCCACCATGTGTTTGATAAAATGCCCACTTATAGAATTCTTAGGAAATGGAAGGTGCAATGTACGTCCTATGAGTCGGATGGTCAAATAATAATTGAAATGATGATGAAATGGATACATGTATATGATTTTCTCTATATAAGTGTTGTGAGTCGACCAACCTTAGCTCGGGGGATTGTAGGCCCGGGTAACCATATTGAGGGATTGGTACCTTGGTTGCCTAGTACGGGGGTAGTAGGCCCGTATAACCACATCGAGGGATTTGTACCTTGGTCTCCAGCTCGGGGGGTGGTAGGCCCGGGTAACCACATTGAGGGGTTTGTACCTCTTTCGCCTCTCCAAGGGGGTGGTAGGCCTTGGAAATACTATATTGATGGTCACTCGCCACACATGTACTACGTCCCACTAAATATGATTTTTATGTAAGCATCATTATACATATTATCTCATCAATATGCTATCTATTGGGTATGATTATGCATTTTGCCTATGATGTCCATCTATTATTGCATTGCATTGCATCCCATATACTTAGTATATTCAAACGTACTAATGCATACACTATGCCTACATGATGTCACCATGTAGGGAACAGAGCACCGCGTGACCATCCTCCTCCCCGTGGCTAATACGATTTTCTATCGAGGTTATTGGTGAGTCCTCCATTCCGGGGACGTTTCTTGTGATCTTTTGCTATGTATAAGACTTTTCCTTTTTAGTTATGTTTTGACTATGAGGGTGAGCTCGGTTGTTTGTCTTGCCCCCGCTAAAGTACCTATGTTTATAGGTGGTGTTGGACAAGTTGAGTATTTTACTTGAGCTTGACTCATCTATGGTATTTATGTATCATTTCTTTTTTTTTCTTGCTCCCTTAGTCCTGATTTCCCCCTTGATTATGCTTATCGCTTATGGCTATTTTAATTGCTTCCACGACCAAGGATGTGTAATGCTACGCTATGAGTCTTGTTTGGGGTTCCTTCAGGTTCCCCATTCGCCAGTCACGTCTAGGCCCTAGGCTTGGGTCGTGACAAACTTGGTATCAAAGCACTAGGTTGATAGATCCTCGGAGTCCAACACACGGCGTTGATTAGAGTCCAATTCATGGTTGTATTGTGCACCATAACTATGAGTAGGAGGCTATGAGACGTTTTAGGAAATGTTTCCTTTCTCCTTGTTCTAAGTCGTGCTATAGAGTTGAATTAAGTTCTTCCCTAACGGTTGTTCTTTGCTATGCTAGATCATACCTAATATAAGAGGAAGAAGAGCCTGCGCACCTGAGGAGCAACCGACCAATGGGGATCTTCGGGATGCCCTTACTTTATTTGCACAAGCTATGGCTAATCAAGCCAACCACGGGGCCCAAGCCCCTCAGGCTCCTACCCCCGCATCTCGGGTGAGAAACTTCGTGCGGATGAATCCCCCAGAATTTTATGTGTCTAAGTTAGATGAAGACCCTCATGAGTTCATTGATGAAGTCCACAAGATATTAGCTATCATGGGCATGAGGTCAGAAGATAAGGCCGAGTTGGCGGCCTACCAACTAAAAAGGGTGGCCCAAATATGGTACAACCAATGGAAGGAAGAGAAGGGGGTAAACTATGTGGTGCCTTGGGAAGAGTTCAAAACGGCTTTCCTTAATCGATTCTTTCCTCTTGAGCTTAGGGAAGCCAAATTGGTGGAGTTCATGAATTTAAAACAAGGGTCTATGAGTGTGAGGGAGTATGCCCTCAAGTTTAACCAACTTTCAAGATATGCTCCACACTTGGTTGCCGACTCACGATCTAGAATGAACAAATTCGTGATGGGTGTGTCCGACCTAGTGAGTGAAGAATGCCGGTCCGCAATGTTGATTAGTGACATGGACTTATCCCGCTTGATGGTCTATGCCCAACAAATGGAGGAGGAGAAGTTGAGGAAGAGGAAGGGTCATGAGGCCAAGAGGGCCCGTTTTGAGGGCAAGTTCCAAAGTCGAAGGGGAGACCGGTTTCATCAAGGCCAAGGGTCTTCTCATGCGCCCCATAAGGGGTTTGCCAATGATGTTCCAAGGGCCCATGGTGTTGGTGGTATGGGTCCTATTGATGTATGTCTGAAGTGTGGTAAGGGCCATAGTGGCCCGTGCTTGAGAAATACCGGTGTTTGCTAGAGTTGTAGGGAAATGGGGCACAAGGCAGTGGATTGTCCTCGAAATCGCAACAAGGGTAAGGAGGTCCATCCACAAGGTGCCAATGCGGTTCCTTTGGGGAGAGGGGGCCGACAAGATGGTGCCCCAAGGCACAATCAATTTTATGCTTTGCATGGGAGGCAAGGGGTCGATGAAGTCCCCGACGTCGTTACCGGTATGTTGAAAATCTTTGACTTTGATGTATATGCATTAATTGATCCGGGTGCCTCTCTTTCTTTATCACCCCCTTTGTTGCCAAAAAGTTTCATGTTGAGCCCGACTTGTTGCATGAGTCATGTAAGGTGTCTACTCCTATTGGTGCATATGTTGTTGCTAGGAAGGTCTATAGAAATTGTCCTATTTGCATCTTGCATAAAATATTGCCTTGTGATCTTGTTGAGTTGAACATAGTTGATTTTGATGTTGTTCTTGGGTTGGATTGGTTGCATGCATACTATGCTTCAATTGATTGTAGAACCCGTAGGGTCAAGTTCCAATTCCCAAATGAACCCATTGTTGAGTGGGAAAGCCAAAATGTGGTAGTCAAGGGTAGGTTCATCTCTTGCATTAAAGCCCGTAAGCTGATCTCTAAGGGGTGTCTCTATCACCTTGTGAGGGTTAGAGATGTGGAGTCCAAAACCCTTCTTATAGAGTCGGTTCCGGTCGTAAATGAATTCCTTGATGTCTTTCCTAATGACCTTCCCGGTGTTCCTCCCGAAAGGGAAATAGCTTTTGGCATAGACCTCTTCCCCGATACTCAACCCATTTCTATTCCCCCTTACCATATGGCCCCGACGAAGTTAAAGGAGTTGAAGGAACAATTGAGGGACTTGTTGGAGAAGGGTTTTATTAGGCCTAGCCAATCACCATGGGGTGCACCAGTGTTGTTTGTGAAGAAGAAAGATGGGTCCCTTAGGATGTCTATTGATTACCGGCAACTCAATAGGGTCACCGTCAAGAATAAATATCCTCTTCCTAGGATTGATGACTTGTTTGGCCAATTGCAACGGGCTAGCCACTTCTCTAAGATTGATCTTTGATCCGGGTATCATCAAGTGAAGGTGAGGGAGTGTGACATTCCCAAGACAGCCTTCCGGACTAGGTATGGCCATTATGAATTTGTGGTCATGACCTTTGGGTTGACCAATGCACCGACTATCTTCATGGACCTAATGAATAGGATCTTTAAACCCTACCTTGATTCCTTTGTTGTGGTCTTCATTGATGATATTTTAATTTATTCGCATAGCGAGGAAGAACATATGGGTCACTTGAGGGTTGTGTTGCAAAGATTGAGAGAGGAGAAGTTGTATGCCAAGTATGAAAAGTGTGAATTTTGGTTGAGGGAGGTTGCCTTCCTAGGTCATGTGGTGTCGGGGGATGGTATTAAGGTGGACCCTAAGAAGACCGATGTGATTAGAAATTGGCCTAGGCCATTGACCCCGTCGGATATTAGGAGCTTCTTGGGCTTAGCGGGTTACTACCGGAGATTTGTGAATGGGTTTTCTTCTATTGCTTCTCCCATGACTAAGTTGACACAAAAGAAGGCTAAGTTTGAGTGGACCTACGAGTGCGAAAGGAGTTTTCAAACCTTGAAAGATAAACGTGTGTCCGCTCCTATATTGTCACTACCGGATGGGCTTGAGGGATTTTTTGTGCATTGTGATGCTTCTAGAGTTGGCTTGGGTTGTGTCCTAATGCAAAATGGTAAGGTGATAGCCTATGCTTCTAAACAACTCAAAGTGCATGAAAAGAACTATCCTACACATGATCTTGAATTAGCCGCGGTGGTGTTTGCTGTAAAGATTTGACGTCATTACTTGTATGGGGTACATGTTGATGTGTTCACCGATCATAAGAGCCTCCAATATGTCTTCACTCAAAAAGATCTGAACTTGAGACAAAGAAGGTGGCTAGAATTTCTTAAAGATTATGATATGAGTGTGCATTATCATCCCGGTAAAGCTAATGTGGTGGCGGATGCTTTGAGTAGGGTGTCTATGGGTAGCCTAGCTCATGTTGATATTGGTGATAGGGAAATGGCTAGGGAGGTGCATCGGTTGGTTAGGTTAGGGGTTAGGTTGGAAGAGGTTGGTAATGGTGGTGTGGTCATTGTTGATGATGCTAGGTGTTCCTTGCTTGATGAGGTGATAGCAAAACAAGATCTTGACTCTTCCTTGGTAGAATTGAAGGCCTTGGTGAAAGAGGGCAAGGTGGAAGTTTTCTCCTAAGGGGGAGATGGTGCCCTTAGGTACCAAGGTAGGTTGTGTGTGCCTTGTGTTGATGGTTTGAGGGAGAAAATTCTTGAGGAGGCTCATAATTCTTCCTACTCCATTCACCCCGGTTCCACCAAAATCTATAGAGATTTGAGGGATGTGTATTGGTGGGGAGGCATGAAGAAGGACATTGCCAAATTCGTCTCCGGTTGTCATAGTTGTCAACAAGTCAAGGCCGAACATCAAAGGCCGGGTGGTCTAACCCAAGACATAGAGATTCCTACTTGGAAGTGGGAAGAAATTAATATGGATTTTTCAGTTGGTTTACCCAAGACTAGAAAAGGTTTTAATTGTATTTGGGTGGTGGTTGATAGGATGACAAAATCGGCTCATTTTCTACCAGTAAAGACAACATATGGGCGGAAGATTATGCAAGGTTATATATTCATGACTTGGTAAGGTTGCATGGGATTCCTCTATCCATCATATCGGACCGTGGTACTCAATTTACTTCACACTTTTGGAAGTCCTTTCAAAGGGGTCTAGGTACGAGAGTTAAGCTTACTACGACCTTTCACCCGCAAACGGATGGACAAGCCGAAAGGACTATCCAAACACTTGAGGATATACTTAGGGCTTGTGTATTGGAGCTTAAGGGTAGTTGGGATGATCATCTTCCATTGATTGAGTTTGCCTATAACAATAGCTATCATTCTAGCATCGGTATGGCTTCTTTTGAGGCTCTCTATGAGAGGCGTTGTAGATCACCAGTTGGGTGGTTTGAGGTTGGTGAGGTGGCCTTGTTAGGACCAGATCTAGTTATGGAGGCTCTTGAGAAGGTTAGGATGATTAGAGAAAGGTTGAAGATAGCCCAAAGTCTCCAAAAGTCCTATGTCGATGGGAGAAGAAGGGCTCTTGAATTCCGAGTTGGTGATTGGGTCTATTTGAAGGTGTCACCCATGAAGGGTGTGGTTCATTTTGGTAAGAAGAGCAAGTTGAGCCCAAGATACGTGGGTCTTTATAAGGTGATGAGAAGAATTGGCAAGGTAGCTTATGAGTTGGAATTGCCTAGCGAAATGGATTTGGTTCATCCGGTATTTCATGTGTCTATGTTGAGGAAGTGTGTGGGTGATCCCAATGCCATTATGTCTCTTGTTGTTGTGGGTGTTGTTGAAGATAATTTGACCTATGAAGAGGTTCCGATCCAGATTTTAGATAGACAAGTGAAGAGGTTGAGAAACAAAGATGTGGCTTCCGTTAAAGTCCTTTGGAGAAATCAACAAGTTGAAAGTGCTACTTGGGAGGCCGAAGCGGACATGCAAAGGCGATATCCTTTTCTTTTCTACTCCACTCAAGCCTAAGGTATTGATCTAATCCCTTTATAAAATCTCAGGTCTTAAGTTCAGCCCCCATGTCATTGCATAAATTTATGTTTAAGTTGACAAGTTCATTGTGGTTTACAACAATGTTGAAGTTTTTTTTTTTTTGAAATAAGGTGTAAGTGCATTGTTGCATCCTTATGTGGGCTGAAATTGCCATGTCTGTGTCCCACATGTACGTTTCTTTAACATTTGCGGATGAATGTTTCCAAGGGGGAGATATTGAAACGACCCCAAAAATGTCCGAAAATGTGCTTCGGAAACACCTATAATTGTAATTTCCATATATCTCAAAATCCGTACATGATTTCGGAAATTCGACTTCATATTCTTATTCAGGGGGTCAAATTGAGTGGGAAATGGGTCTAACCCGAATTTTAGAGCAACCGTATCAAAATTCGAAAATCGCAAAAATTGCGATTTGGAGGGTCAACTTTAAAGAGGCATACCTCTTAGCACACAAGGAACTGGAAGGCCCACTAACTATTAAATTAAAGCCCTTTGAGTTATCTTTCCAACGCACCTGGTTTCACCTCCTTCCGAGTTAGGATGAGGGAGTTATGACCATTTTCGTAAAACCTGTCTGTGCAGATTTGTAATTTCCAGTAAGCTGTTTTTTTTAAAGCCTCATTTTTGAGGCTAAGTGTTGGGACGTTATTTTTTATAAAAAGGGAATATGTCCCATACTTAGTCACATTTTTTTTCTAACTTCAAAACACTCAAAAACACTCTCTAAAGCCCTCTCCAAAATTCCACCAAGATCTTCAACCAAATTCAAAGATCTCAAGCTCTAATTCCGGATTCAAGACTCAATCTCAAGCTTCAATTCTCCATTCCAATCTTCATCAAGGACTCTCCAAAGTTGAGGTATGTGAATTTGATTGTGGAAACCTTCCTTTCCACAAGTCCAACCATTTATCCTCTATTTTTACTTCAAGTTTATGGGTCCTTATGGTTATTTATGAACTCTCGAAGTATGGAATTACTACTGCACACCCCATTATGGTCTATTTTGCATATTATCATGAAATAGAATTATTATGTGATGTTTATGGTTTTCATGCTTCCATGATCAAATTATGAAGGTTGATATATATATATGTATGTTGTTGGTAGGCTGATTTATATGGATATTTGGAATTGGTTGGACTTAGTACTCTTGAAATGCATGATTTTATTTACATGAACAATAGCCCACCATGTGTTTGATAAAATGCCCACTTATAGAATTCTTAGAAATTGAAGGTCCAATGTACGTCCTATGAGTCATATGGTCAAATAATCATTGAAATGATGATGAAATGGATACATGTATATGATTTTCTCTATATAAGTGTTGTGAGTCGACCAAGCCTAGCTCGGGGGGTTGTAGGCCCGGGTAACCGTATAGAGGGGTTGGTACCTTGGTTGCCTAGTACGGGGGGTAGTAGGCCCGTATAACCACATCGAGGGGTTTGTACCTTAGTCCCTAGGTTGGGGGGTGGTAGGCCCGGGTAACCATATTGAGGGGTTTGTACCTCTTTCGCCTCTCCAAAGGGGTGGTAGGCCTTGAAAATACTATATTGATGGTCACTCGCCACACATGTACTACGTCCCACTAAATATGATTTTTATGTAAGCATCATTATACATATTATCTCATCAATATGCTATCTATTGGGTATGATTATGCATTTTTCCTATGATGTCCATATATTATTGCATTGCATTGCATCCCATATACTTAGTATATTCAAACGTACTAATGCATACTCTATGCCTACATGATGTCACCATGTAGGGAACGGAGCACCACGTGGCCATCCTCCTCCGCGTGGCTAATACGATTTTCTATCGAGGTTATTTGTGAGTCCTCCATTCCGGGGATGTTGCTTATGATCTTTTGCTATGTATAAGACTTTTCCTTTTTAGTTATGTTTTGACTATGAGGGTGAGCCCGGTTGTTTGTCTTGGCCCCCGCTAAAGTACCCATGTTTAGAGGTGGTGTTGGACAAGTTGTGTATTATGCTTGAGCTTGATTCATCTATGGTATTTATATATCATTTCTTTTTTTTTCTTGCTCCCTTAGTCCCGATTTCCCCCTTGATTATGTTTATCGCTATGAGGCTTGTTTGGGGTTCCTTCGGGTTCCCCATTCGCCGGTCACGTCTAGGCCATAGGCTTGGGTTGTGACAACCTTCGAATAGATGCAACTTAAATGTAAATATCTTTCAATGCACGTTTCCACCCACTAGAACGTTGAATAGATTGGGTGCACATCCTTCACCTCCTCATAGATGCGACTTAAATGTAAATATCTTTCAATGAAAGTTTCCACCCACTTGAACGTTGAATAGATAGGCTGCACATCCATCACCTCCCAATAGATGTGACTTAAATGTACATATCTTTCAATGCAAGTTTCCACCAACTTGAACACTGAATATATATGGTGCACATCCTTCACCTCCGAATAGATGCGAATTAAATGTAAATATCTTTCAATACAAGTCTGCACCCACTTGAACATTTAATAGATTGGGTGCACATTTTTTAGCTCCGTATATATGCGACAAAACTGTAAATATCTTTCAACGCAAGTTTCCACCGACTTGAACATTGAATATATTGGGTGCACATCTTTCACCTCCGAATGGATGTGACTTAAATGTAAATATCTTTCAACGCAATTTTCCACCTACTTGAACGTTAAATACATAGGGTGCACATCGTTCGCCTCCGAATAGATTCGACCTTCATCCAAATATCTTTCAACCCTAGTTTCCACCGACTTGAACGTTGATTATATAGGGTTCACATCCTTTACCTCCGAATATATCCGACTTAAATGCAGATATCATTCAATGCAAGTTTCCACCGACTTCAATGTTGAATAAATAGTGTGCACATCCTTCACGTTCGAATAGATGCGACTTAAATGTAAATATCTTTCAATGCAAGTCTCCACCCAGTTGAACGTTGAATAGATAGGGTGCACATCCTTCACCTCCGTATAGATTCGACTTAAATTCAAATATCTTGCAGTACAGGTTTCCACCGACTTGAACTTTGAATAGATAGGGTGACATCCTTCACTTCCGTATAGATGCTACTAAACTGCAAATATATTTCAACGCACGTCTCCACCAACTTGAACGTTGAATAGATAAGGTGCACATGCTTAACCTCCGAATAGATGCAACTGCAATAGAAATATCTTTCAATGGAAGTATCCACCAACTTGAATGTTGAATATATAGGGTGCACATCCTTCACCTCTGAATAGATGCAACTTAAATGTAAATATCTTTCAATGGAGGTTTCCACCCACTTGAACGTTGAATAGATAGGCTGCACATCCTTCACATTCGTATAGATGCTACTAAAATCCAAATATCTTTCAGTGCAGTTTTCCACCGACTTGAACGTTGAATAGATAAGGGGCACATCTTACACTTCCGTAATGATACGACTAAACTGTAAATATCTTTAAACAGAAGTTTCCACCGACTTGAACGTTGAATAGATAGGGTGCACATATTTCACCTCCAAATAGATGCGACTTAAATGCAAATATCTTTCAACACAATTTTACACCTACTTGAACGTTGAATAGATAGGGTGCACATCATTCGCCTCCGAAGAGATTCGACCTACATGCAAATATCTTGTAGTGCAGGTTTCCACCGACTTCAACGTTGATTAGCTAGGGTGCATATCCTTCACCTCCGAGTAGATTCGACCTACATGCAAATATCTTTAAACCCTAGTTTTTACCGACTTGAATGTTGAATAGATAGGGTGCACATCCTTCACCTCTGAATAGAGTCGACCTACATGCAAATATCTTTCAACCATAGTTTCCACCGACTTGAACGTGGAATAGAAAGGGTGCATATCCTTCACCTCCGAATAGATTCGACCTACATGCAAATATCTTTCAACCCTAGTTCCCACCGACTTGAAGGTTGATTATATAGGGTTCACATCTTTCACCTCCGAATAGATGCGACTTAAACGCAAATATCATTCAATGAAAGTTTCCACCGAGTTGAACGTTGAATATATAGGGTGCACACCCTTCATGGCCGAATTGATACGACTTAAATACAAATATCTTTCAATGCAAGTTTCCACCGACTTGAAAATTGAATATATACGGTGCACATCCTTCATTTCTAAATAGGTGCGACTTAAACGTAAATTTCTTTCAATGCAGGTTTACACCGAATTGAACGTTGAGTGTAAAGGGTGCACATCCTGCACCTCTGAACATATGAGACTTAAATTTAAATATCTTTCAATGCAAGTTTACACCGACATGAACGTTGAATATAAAAGGTGCATGCCTTCACGTCCGAATTGATACGACCTAAATACAAATATATATATCAATGCAAGTTTCCACCGACTTGAACGTAGAATATATAAGGTGCACGTACTTCACCTCCGAATAGTGTGACTTAAATTGAAATATCTTTCAATGCAAGTTTCCTCCCACTTGAAAGTTGAATAGATAGGGTCCACATCCTTCACCTCCTTATAGATGCTACTTAAATGAAAATATCTTTCAATTTAAGTTTCCACCGACTTGAACATTGAATATATAGGGTGCACATCCTTCACCTCGGAATAGATGCGTCTTAAATGTAAATATCTCTCAAATCATGTTTCCACTCACTTGAACGTTGAATAGATAGGCTGCATATCCTTCACCTCCGAATAGATGCGACCTAAATGTAAATATCTTTCAAAACAAGTTTCCACCTACTTGAATGTAGAATAGATAGGGTCCAGATCCTTCACATCTGAATAGATTCGACCTACATCCAAATATCTTTCAACTCTAGTTTCCACCGACTTTAATATTCAATAGATAGGGTGCACATCTTTCACATCCGAATAGATTCGACCAATATTCAAATTTCTTTCAACCCTAGTTTCCACCGACTTGAACGTTGATTATATAGGGTTCAAATCCTTGAGCTCCGAATAGATGCAACTTAAACGCAAATATCATTCAATGCAAGTTTCCACCGACTTGAACGTTGATTATATAGGGTTCACATCCTTAATCTCCGAATAGATTCAACTTAAATGCAAATATCATTCAATGCTAGTTTCCACCGACTTGAACTTTGAATATATAGGGTGCACATCCTCCACGTCCGAGTAGATGCGACTTAAATGTAAATATGTTTCAATGCAAGTCTCCACCCACAAAAACGTGTAATAGATAGGGTGCACATCCTTCACCTTCGAATAGATTCGACCTACATGCAAATTTCTTTCAACCCTAGTTTCCATCGACTTGAACGTTGATTATATAGGATTCACGTCCGTGACCTCTAAATAGATGAAACTTAAATGCAAATAACATTCAATGCAAGTTTCAACCGGCTTGAACATTGAATATATAGGGTGCACATCCTTCACGTCCGAATAGATGCTACTTAAATGTAAATATCTTTCAATTCAAGTTTTTGCCGACTTGTAAGTTGTATATATAACATGAACATCCATCACCTCTGAATATATGCGACTTAAATGTAAATATCTTTCAATGCAAGTTTCCACCAACTTGAACATTGAATAGATAGGGTGAATATCCTTCATCTCCGTATAGATATGACTTAATGCAAATATCTTACAATGTAAATTTCCACCGACTTGAATGTTGAATATATAAGGTGCACGTCCTTCACCTCCGAATAGAGGTGACTTAAATGTAAATATCTTTCAATGCAAGTTTCCACCCACTTGAGCATTGAATAGATAGGGTGCACACCCTTCATCTCCGTATAGATGCCACTTAAATGCAAATATCTTTCAATGCAGGCCTCCATAGACTTAAATGCTGAATAGATAGGGTGCACATCCTTCACCTCCGAATAGATTCTACCAACATGCAAATATCTTTAAACCCTAGTTTCCACCGACTTGAACGTTGAGTAGCTAGGGTGCACCTCCTTCACCTCCAAATAGATTCGACCTACATACAAATATCTTTCAACCCTAGTTTCCACCGATTTGAACGTTACTTATAAAGGGTTCACATCCTTCACCTTCGAATAGATGCGACTTAAATGCCAATATCAATAAGTGCAAGTTTCCAGCGACTTGAACGTTAAATATATAGGCTGCACATCCTTCACTTCTGAATAGGTGCGACTTAAATGTCAATATCTTTCAATGAAGGTTTACACCGACTTGAACGTTGAATATATAAGGTGCACATCCTTAACGTCCAAATCGATATGACTTAAATGCAAATATCTTTCAATGCAAGTTTCCACCGACTTGAACGTTGAATATATAAGGTGCACGTCCTTCACCTCCGAATAGATGTGACTTAAATTGAAATATCTTCGAATGCAAGTTTCCTCCCACTTGAACGTTGAATAGATAGGGTGCACATCATTCACTTCTGAATATATGCGACTTAAACTTAAATATATTTCAATGCAAGTCTACACCGACTTGAACGTTGAATATATAGGGTGCACATTCTTTACGTCCAAATTGATACGACTTATTTGCAAATATCTTTCAATGCAGGTTTCCACCAACTTGAACGTTGAATATATAGGGTGCACATCATTCACCTCTGAATATATGCGACTTAAAATTAAATATATTTCAATGCAAGTCTACACCGACTTGAACGTTGAATATATAGGGTACATATCCTTTGCGTCCGAATTGATACGACTTAAATGCAAATATCTTTCAATGAAAGTTTCCACCGACTTGAACGTTGAATATATAAGGTGCACGTCCTTCACCTACTAATAAATGTGACTTAAATGTAAATAACTTTCAATGCAAGTTTCCACCCACTTGAACGTTGAATAGATTGGGTGCACATCCTTCACCTTCGTATAAATGCTACTTAAATGAACATATCTTTCAATGCAGGCCTCCATAGACTTGAATGCTGAATAGGTAGGGTGCACATCGTTCACCTCCGAATAGATTCGACCAACATGCAAATATCTTTATGCCCTAGTTTCCACCGACTTGAACGTTGAGTAGCTAGGGTGCACATCTTTCACCTCCAAATAGATTCGACCTACGTGCAAATATCTTTCAACCCTAGTTTCCACCGATTTGAACGTTAATTATAAAGGGTTCACATCCATCACCATCGAATAGATGCGACTTAAATGCCAATATCAATAAGTGCAAGTTTCCAGCGACTTAAACGTTGAATATATAGGGTGCACATCCTTCACTTCTGAATAGGTGCGACTTAAACGTCAATATCTTTCAATGCAGGTTTACACCGACTTGAACATTGAATATAGAGGGTGCACATCCTTAACCTCCGAATCGATATGACTTAAATGCAAATATCTTTCAATGCAAGTTTCCA
The DNA here is from genome assembly GCF_019186545.1 of Solanum stenotomum. Classification (NCBI taxonomy): domain Eukaryota; kingdom Viridiplantae; phylum Streptophyta; class Magnoliopsida; order Solanales; family Solanaceae; genus Solanum; species Solanum stenotomum. The sequence goes on from NC_064292.1 coordinate 28,378,223, forward strand.
CCGACTTGAACATTGAATATATAGGGTGCATCCGTTCACGTCCGAATTGATCTGACCCAAATACAAATTACTATCAATGCAAGTTTCCACCAACTTGAACGTTGAATATATAAGGTGCACGTCCTTCACCTCCGTATAGATGTGACTTAAATTGAAATATCTTTCAATGCAAGTTTCCTCACACTTGGACGTTGAATAGATAGGGTGCACATCATTCACTTCTGAATATATGCGACTTAAACTTAAATATATTTCAATGCAAGTCTACACCGACTTGAACGTTGAATATATAGGGTCCACATTCTTTACGTCCGAATTGATACGACTTAAATAGAAATATCTTTCAATGCAAGTTTCCACCGACTTGAACGTTGAATATATAGGGTGCACATCATTCACTTCTGAATATATGCGACTTAAACTTAAATATATTTCAATGCAAGTCTACACCGACTTGAACGTTGAATATATTGGGTGCATATCCTTTACGTCCGAATTGATACGACTTAAATGCAAATATCTTTCAATGCAAGTTTCCACCGACTTGAACGCTGAATATATATGGTGCACGTCCTTCACCTCCTAATAAATGTGACTTAAATGTAAATAACTTTCAATGCAAGTTTCCACCCAGTTGAACGTTGAATAGATAGGGTGCACATCCTTCACCTCCACATAGATGCTACATAAATGCAAATATCTTTCAATTCAAGTTTCCACCTACTTGAACGTTGAATAGATAGGGTGCATATCTTTCACCTCCGTATGGATGCGACTTAAATGCAAATATCGTTCAGTTCAGGTTTCCACGGACTTGAACGTTGAATAGATAGGGTGCACAACCTTCACCTACGAATAGATTCGACCTACATGCAAATTTCTTTCAAACCTAGTTTTCACCGACTTGAACATTAATTGTAGAGGATTCACGTCCGTGACCTCTGAATAGATGAAACTTAAATGCAAATATCATTCAATGTAAGTTTCCACCGATTTGAACGTTGAATATACAGGGTGCACATCCTTGACGTCCGAATAGATGTGACATAAATATAAATATCTTTCAATGGAAGTTTCTACCAACTTGAATGTTGTATGTATAACGTGAACATCCATCACCTCCGAATAGATGCGATTTAAATGTAAATATCTTTGAATGCAAGTTTGCACCAACTTGAACATTGAATAAATAGGGTGAATATCCTTCATCTCCGTATAGATACGACTTAATGCAAGTTTCCAACGACTTGAACGTTGAATATATAAGGTGCACGTCCTTCACCTTCGAATAGATGTGACTTAAATGTAAATATCTTTCAATGCAAGTTTCCACCCACTTGAACATCGAATAGATAGGGTGCACATCATTCACCTCCGTATAGAAGCTACTTAAATGCAAATATCTTTCAATGCAAGCCTCCATCGACTTGAATGCTGAATAGATAGGGTGCATATTGTTCACCTGCGAATAGATTCGACCAACATACAAATATCTTTAAACCCTAGTTTCCACCGACTTGAACGTTGAATAGCTAGGGTGCACATCCTTCACCTCCAAAATAGATTCGACCTACATGCAAATATCTTCAACACTAGTTTCCACTGATTTGAACGTTAGTAATAAAGGGTTCACATCCTTCACCTCCGAATAGATGTGACTTAAATGCCAATATCATTAAGTGCATGTTTCTAGCGACTTGAACGTTGAATATATAGGGTGCACATCCTTCACTTCTAAATAGGTGCGACTTAAACATAAATATCTTTCAATGAAGGTTTACACCAACTTGAACGTTGAATATATAGGGTGCACATACTGAACGTCGGAATCGATTTGACTTAAATGCAAATATCTTTTAGTGCAAGTTTCCACCGACTTGAACGATAAATATATAAGTTGCACATCCTTTACGTCCGAATTGATACGACTTAAATGCAAATACCTTTCAATGCAAGTTTCCACCGACTAGAACGTTGAATATATAAGGTGCACGTCCTTCACCTTCTAATAGATGTGACATAAATTGAAATATCTTTCAATGCAAGTTTCCTCCCACTTGAACGTTGAATAGATAGGGTGCACATCATTCACTTCTGAATATATGCGACTTAAACTTAAATATATTTCAATGCAAGTCTACACCGACTTGAACGTTGAATATAAAGGGTGCACATTCTTTACGTCTTAATTGATACGAATTAAATGCAAATATCTTTCAATGCAAGTTTCCACCGACTTGAACGTTGAATATATAAGGTACACGTCCTTTACCTCCTAATAAATGTGACTAAAATGTAAATAAATTTCAATGCAAGTTTCCACCCACTTGAACGTTGAATAGATAGGGTGCACATCCTTCACCTCCACATAGATGCTACTTAAATGCAAATATCTTTCAATTCATGTTTCCACCTACTCGAACATTGAATAGATAGGGTGCATATCTTTCACCTCCATATAGATGCGACTTAAATGCAAATATATTTCAGTTCAGGTTTCCACGGACTTGAACGTTGAATAGATAGGGTGCACATCCTTCACCTTCGAATAGATTCGACCTACATGTAAATTTCTTTAAACCCTAGTTTTCACCGACTTGAACATTGATTATATAGGATTCACGTCTGTGACCTTTGAATAGATGAAACTTAAATGCAAATATCATTCAATACAAGTTTCCACCGACTTGAACGTTGAATATATAGGGTGCACATCCTTCACGTCCGAATAGATGTGACATAAATATAAATATCTTTCAATTCAAGTTTCTACCAACTTGAATGTTGTATGTATAACGTGAACATCCATCACCTCCGAATAGATGCGACTTAAATGTAAATATCTTTGAATGCAAGTTTCCACCAACTTGAACATTGAATAAATAGGGTGAATATCCTTCATCTCCTTAAAGATACGACTTAATGCAAATATCTTACAATGCAAGTTTCCACCGACTTGAACATTGAATATTAAGGTGCACGTCCTTCACCTTCGAATAGATGTGACTTAAATGTAAATATCTTTCAATGCAAGTTTCCACCCACTTGAACATTGAATAGATAGGGTTCACATCCTTCACCTCCGTATAGATGCTACTTAAATGCAAATATCTTTCAATGCAAGCCTCCATCGACTTGAATGCTGAATAGATAGGGTGCACATCGTTCACCTGCGAATAGATTCGACCAACATACAAATATCTTTAAACCCTAGTTTCCACCGACTTGAACGTTGAATATCTAGGGTGCACATCCTTCACCTTCAAATAGATTCGACCTACATGCAAATATCTTCAACCCTAGTTTCCACTGATTTGAACGTTAATAATAAAGGGTTCACATCCTTCACCTCCGAATAGATGCGACTTAAATGCCAATATCATTAAATGCATATTTCCAGCGACTTGAACGTTGAATATATAGGGTGCACATCCTTCACTTCTGAATAGGTGCGACTTAAACGTCAATATCTTTCAATGAAGGTTTACACTGACTTGAACGTTGAATATATAGGGTGCACATCCTTAACTTCCGAATCGATATGACTTAAATGCAAATATCTTTCAGTGCAAGTTTCCACCGACTTGAACGTTGAATATATAGGGTGCACACCCTTCACGTCCGAATTATACGACTTAAATACAAATATCTTTCAATGCAAGTTTCCACCTACTTGAACGTTGATTATATAGGATGCATATCCTTCGCTTCTGAATAAGTTTGACTTAAACTTAAATATATTTCAATGAAAGGCTACATCGACTTGAACGTTGAATATATAGGGTGCACATCCTTCACTTCTGAATAGGTGAGACTTAAACGTCAATATCTTTCAATCCAAGTTTACACCGACTTGATCGTTCAATATATAAGGTGCACAACCTTCACGTCCGAATTGATACGACTTAAATGCAAATATATTTCAATGCAAGTTTTCACCGACTTGAACGTTGAATAGATAAGGTGCATATCCTTCACCCCCGAATAGATTCGACCTACATGCAAATATCTTTCAACCCTAGTTTCCACCGACTTGAATGTTGAATTGATAGGGTGCATATCCTTCACCTCTGAATAGATTGGACTTACTTGCAAATATCTTTCAACTCTAGCTTCCACCGACTTGAACGTTGATTATATAGGGCTCACATCTGTAACATCCGACAATTTAAAATGAATATGAAGAAGCTTGAAATTGGAAGTAGTCATTATTTGAAAAAAAATCAGAATCTGGAAATTCGGCCAAGTTTGGAAATCAGTGAGTTTCTGGCCAACTTTGAGCAGTCATAACTCCTATCTCAGGATGATCCAGGAGTAGTTCCAGTGATGTTTGGAAAGCCCTTGGAACTATCTTTCCAATGCCACCGAGTTTGCTCGATTCCGAGTTCGTATGAGCGAGTTATGCCCTTTGAAAGTTGGGCAGTTGGCAGGGAGTCCGTCCGGAAATTTAAGGGCATTTTGGTCTTTTCACACATCATTTCTTTTGAGGTTATGTTGTTGTGTTAGGATGATTGTGGATCATTTTTGTTTCATTTTAAAAGAGTAAGAGTTAGGGTTCTTGAGTGAAGAAGAGAAGAAGAGAGAAAGAAGAGAGGTAGAAGAAGAAGTGGGAGCTAGGGTTGTGGATACAAGACATTTTCTTCATCAAATTTCTTGGGGAATCTTAGTAAAGGTATGGGAGTTCTTTATCTAGGGCAAGCTATCACCCTAGAGCCAATTTCAAATGGTTTTCAACTTTTCCAAAGTTTGTGAAAAAGCCTAATTTCTACTCAAACTCATGGGTTCTTGCATGAAACGATTTCAAATGATAAGTTATGATATTATTGATTTTTATTCGATGTTTTAAGATGAAAAACTCCATGAATCCTTGTATTCTACTAAACCCCAAAATGTGTTTATGAAGTTGGTCTATTTCTATAAATTTAAAGTTGATGGAATTATTTGTAAAGTGAATTATATTGATATCTCTTGTGTTGTTTAATGTTTATTCATGATTAATTGTTGATAATGGGTGAATTAAGGGTGGTAAACCTTATGAGTGAAGTATTGGTGATTGCTTGGATTTTTGGTGATTTTGGCTATGGCTTTAAATTATGGTAAGAAAGCTTGAACTCTCTTTATTGAATTAATTGTTGTTGGTAGGTTGAATCCACCTTTGGTGGAAGTGTTATATCTTGTTCTTGTGTGGTATTATTGTGAATTGTAGCCATGAAGGCATTGGGGAAGTTGTTGCATAATGTTGGAATATTGTATTATTGTGAATTGAGGCCATGAAGGGCATTATATGAGTGTTATTGTATTGTTATATTATTATATAT
>NC_064292.1:28384551-28411768 GCF_019186545.1 Solanum stenotomum
CTTTGAAGATACTAAAGTGAGTTCCCTAAGTCTAACGACTATTATGTGAAAGTCTCCTTATGTGTTTGAATGTCTCCAAAATGGTTTCTTAAAGAATGTTGGTCTATTGATGTTATGTTGTAAAGAAAATGTCCTTATCTAAGGTAATCTTGAGGAACACTTAAGTGTGCTTGAAGAGGTTGTATGGGCGGTCACTTCTTGTCTTACTCAAGTGTGTCTTAAGGTTATATTAGGTAGAGGTCCTATGGTAATGAAATGACATGTGTTCCTTTAAAGTTAAGCGTGGGTTGTATATAAATATATGTTGAGTATGTATACGGTTGGCTATGGTTTTATATGTGAACATTGACTTAGTATGTTATTGTAATGGTAAATTTCCTTACCTATGGTAACCCTTAGGAACACTTAGGTGTATATGAAGAGATTGTATGGGCGGTCACTTCATGTTTCACTTAAGTGTGGCTTTGGGTAACTTGAGATAGAGGTCAAGAAATGATGAAAAGGCTTACCTGTCAATTATGTTCATGTGTTGTACATTGGTACTAGTTATGCATGATGACTTGTGATATGAAGCATGATAAGTGGTAAGTTCACATTTGGTGGCCTTAGGATGATGCTTTAGTGTGGATGGTGGTATGGGACGCTATCCATACATTGCACAAAGTGTTGTCCAAGGGTTCTTGAGGTGGATGGTTTAAGATGAAGGAATGGGTTATGTGTGGAGTATGTGCTAAAGTGGTTAATGACTTGTATGTTGGTTATGGTTGGATATTGTGACTCTTATACTTGTATTTTTTTCATGAAGTTTTACCAAATGCCATAAAAGCATGTTTCTCCAATAAACGTCCCTTTTAGCATGTTTTTGCATGGCTTCCATACTTAGTACTTAATTGTGCTAACCCCTTTCTTTCCTTTTTTAACTAAAGTGTAGGGATTTAGAGATGGTGACATGTCATGGCTATTTGATAGGTTTCTAAGTGTTGAAGATGAAGACTTGGTGAGTCCTCATATATTCGAGGACAATACCCCTGTCACGACCTAAGCCTAGGGCCTAGACGTGACATGGCGAATGAGGAACCCGAAGGAACCCCAAACAAGCCTCTCAAACTTGTCATCACACTTCATCGGTCGCGGAAGTACAATCAACATTAATTAACGGGAAATAGGGACTAAGGGCAAACCATTTCAAAATGACATCATAGAACAAGAGTCAAGCTCATTTACAAAATACTTGTCCAACGCACACCTCTACATACATAGATAGGACGGGGGCCATGACATACTACCGGCTCCCCTCATAGTCAAAATACAATTGCAAGCTAAAGTCTCAAAACATAGGAGTAGGAAACATAACATAGCCCTCGAATCATTGAGGACTCACCAACAAACTCGGATAAGCACCGTACTAGCCACGTGAATGGAGAGAAGGATCAAGAGTAGCTCCGGTCCCTACATGGTGACATCATGTAGGCAAAATATGCGTTAGTACTTGGAATGTACTAAGTATGCGGGGTGCAACACAACAATAGACAAGGACACAATCGAAATACAAGAAATAGTTTCATAGGCATTATGAATAACAATATGAGGATGCATGATCAAAGTGAAGTCAAAACATGTTTAAGTAAATCTATACTAATAGTAGATATCATATGTGTATGCATGATCCAACCAATCTATAACCCCAACTTAGGATGGGGGATGCCGTTCACACCCGGACACCCTGGTGGCAAGGTATAAACCCCTCACATGGTTGATGTTGGTCACACCCCAAGCATCCTAGGTGGTGAGATATAAACCTCTCACATGGTTGATGTTGGTCACACCCCAAGCATCCTAGGTGGTGAGATATAAACCTCTCACATGGTTGATGTTGGTCACACCCCAAGCATCCTAGGTGGTGAGATATAAACCTCTCACATGGTTGTCCGGTTCTTTTCCCCCGGACCGGGCATGGTCATGCAACACTTTATATAGGAAATTCTCATTAGGCTCTAATGCAATCTCACGTATGGAATGAACATATACACAAGCTTAGTTTGTCATCAACACATCTTTGGAGTTCCATACATCTCATAACTCAAGCTTTAAAGCATCAATTTATCAATTCTCCATAGTTGGACATTTTGTCAAACACCTTGAAGGCATGTAATGGAATCAAAGAGCATGGGAAATAGGGTAGTAATTATGCAGCCAAACCAATGAACAACCTACAACAACACCTTTTTAACACCCACAATACCACATGAAAATCTCCACATCCATTCCAAATTTAGGTTCAAGTTCTAGGGTCACAACATGCTCAAAACAATCACTTTTCATGTTTAAAATTCAATGTGTAGGAAATTATTACAAAGAACAAGACTAATATATGAATCTTAACTTAAACCATGAATTAGTGAGTAGAATAGAGTCTAGGCACTATGGGTGGAAGGACCCATGAGTTCAACACCACATACCTTGAGTTCTTATGAAGGTCTTGAGAGTGTCTTCAATGGAAGCTTGCAACTTGGAACAAGAGTCTCTTCAATCTTGAGGAAGGTTTTGGATTAGGGTTCTTGAGAGAACTTGAGAGAAAATGTGTCTAAGTATGGGAGAGGTGTTTTGGAAATGTTTTAGAGATGAAATTTGAACTAATGCTATATAGGAAATAACATATGCCCTTTGGAAGAAAATCGTCCAACACTTAGAAAAAAAAATGGGGCGGGTGAACAGTAAAATTAGCTACTGGAAATTGTCCTTTTCTGCCGGACAGATTTTACGAAAATGGGCATAACTTCTTCGTCCGAACTCCAAATGAGGTGAAACGAAGTGCGTTAGATAGCTAACTCAAAGGGCTTTCCATGGATATATTATTGGCCACTAAATAATTTGTGTGCTAGGAGATATGACCCTCCAAAGTGGACCCTCGAAAAAGGCTTCACTTGGAAATTTTGGATTTTGATACGGTTGCTCTAAAATTTGGGTTAGACCCATTTCCCACTCAATTTCACCCCCTAAACAAGAATATGAAGTCGGATTTTCGAAAAACAAAATGAATTTTGAGATATATGGAAATTACAATTATAGGTGTTTCCGAAGCACATTTTCGGGCATTTTTGGGGTCGTTTCAACCCCATATGTTCTTTTATGTCTTTTTAGTATTGTTTAAGTTGTGTATGGGATTGGTCCCGAATTTTTTACTCTAAATTATTAGATGGTTTTGAGACATCATGTATAAAGTCTAAAAAGTCTTCCGCTTGCTATATTTTTTTTTTTATGAAATGTTTTCTTGGTAAAGAAAGTTTTAAATTCCTAATGGTTTTTTTTGTATCTATGCGATGAATGAAAGCTAAGAGGCTTGTATTAGACCTCTTCGAGGTCGAGTACGCCCATTACGACTAGGGGGTGCTCCCGGGTCGTGACAACATCCTTCACCTCCGAATATATGCGACTTAAACTCAAATATCATTCAACGAAAGTTTCCACCGACTTGAACGTTGAATATATAGGGTGCACACCCTTCACGTCCGAATTATACGACTTAAATACAAATATCTTTCAATGCAAGTTTCCACCTACTTGAACGTTGATTATATAGGTTGCATATCCTTCGCTTCTGAATAAGTTTGACTTAAACTTAAATATATTTCAATGGAAGTCTACATCGACTTGAACGTTGAATATATAGGGTGCACATCGTTCACTTCTGAATAGGTGAGACTTAAACGTCAATATCTTTCAATGCATGTTTACACCGACTTGATCGTTCAATATATAAGGTGCACATCCTTCATGTCCGAATTGATACGACTTAAATGCAAATATATTTCAACGCAAGTTTCCACCGACTTGAACGTTGAATATATAGGGTGCACATCATTCACTTCTGAATAGATGCGACTTAAAGTTAAATATATTTCAATGCAAGTTTACACCAACTTGAACGTTGAATCTATAGGGTACACATCCATTACGTCTGAATTGATACGACTTAAATGGAAATATCTTTCAATGCAAGTTTCCACCAACTTGAATGTTGAATATATAAGGTGCACGTCCTTCACCTCCGAATAGATCTGACTTAAATATAAACATATTTCAATGCAAGTTCCACCCACTAGAACGTTGAATAGATAGGGTGCACATCCTTCACCTCCGTCTAGATGCAACTTAAATGAAAATATCTTTCAATTCAAGTTTCCACCGACTTGATCATTGAATATATAGGGTGCACATCCTTAACCTCCGAATATATCCGTCTTAAATGTAAATATCGTTCAAATTATGTTTCCACTAACTTGAACGTTGAATAGACAAGCTGCATATCCTTCACCTCCGAATAGATACGACTTAAATGTAAATATCTTTCAACGCAAGTTTCCACCTACTTGAATGTTGAATAGATAGGATGCAGATCCTTCACATCTGAATAGATTCGACCTACATCCAAATATATTTCAACCCTAGTTTCCACCGACTTGAATGTTGAATTGATAAGGTGCAAAACCTTCACCTCCGAATAGATTCGACCTACATGCAAATTTCTTTCAACCCTAGTTTCCACCGACTTGATCGTTGATTATATAGGGTTCGCCTCCTTGACCTCTGAATAGATGCAACCTAAACGCAAATATCATTAAATGCAGGTTTCCACTGACTTGAACATTGAATATATAGGGTGCAATTTCTTTCTTCCGAATAGATTCGACCTACATGAAAATTTCTTTCAACCCTAGTTTCCACCAACTTGAACGTTGATTTAATAGGGTTCACATCTTTGACCTCCGAATATGTGCAACTTATATGCAAATATCATTTAATGCAAGTTTCCACCGACTTGAACGTTGAATATATCGGGTGCACATCCTTCACGTTCGAATAGATTTGACTTAAATGTAAATATCTTTCAATGCAAGTCTCCACCCACATGAACGTTGAATAGATAGGGTGCACATCCTTCATCTCTGAATAGATTCGACCTACATGCAAATTTCTTTCAACCCTAGTTTCCACCGACTTGAACGTTGATTATATAGGGTTCACATCCGTGACCTCCGAATAGATGCAACTTAAATGCAAATATCTTCCAATTCATGTTTTCACCTACTTGAACGTTGAATATATAGTGTGCACATCCATCACCTCCGAATAGATGGGACATAATTGTAAATATCTTTCAATGCAGGTTTCCACCCACTTGAACGTTGAATAGATAGGGTGAATATCCATCACCTCCGTATAGATAGGACTTAAATGAAAATAACTTTCAATGCATGTTTCCACCAACTTGAACGTTGAATATATAAGGTGCACGTCCTTCACCTCCAAATAGATATGACTTAAATGTAAATATCTTTCAATGCAAGTTTCCACCCACTTGAACATTGAATAGATAGGGTGCACATCCTTCACCTCTATATAGATGCTAGTTAAATGCAAATTTCTTTCAATGCAGGTTTTATCGACTTGAACGCTGAATAGATAGGGTGCACATCTTTTTTCCTCCGAATAGATTTGACCTACAAGCAAATATCTTTCAACTGTAGTTTACACCGACTTGAACGTTGAATATCTAGGGTGCACATCCTTCACCTCCAAATAGATTCGACCTACATACAAATATCTTTCAAACCTAGTTTCCACCTACTTGAACGTTAATTATAAAGTGTTCACATCGTTCACCTCCGAATAGATCCGACTTAAATGCCAATATCATTATGTGCAGGTTTCCACCCACTTGAACATTGAATAGATAGGGTGCACATCGTTCACTTTCGTATAGATGCTACTTAAATGAAAATATCTTTCAATTTAAGTTTCCACCGACTTAAACATTGAATAAATAGGGTGCACATCCTTCACCTCCGAATAGATGCGTCTTAAATGTAAATATCTTTCAAATCATGTTTCCACCCACTTGAACGTTGAATAGATAGGTTGCATATCCTTCACCTCCGAATAGATGCGACTTAAATGTAAATATCTTTCAACGCAAGTTTTCAACTATTTGAATGTTGAATAGATAGGGTGCAGATCCTTCACCTGTGAATAGATTCGACTTAGATGCAAATAACTTTCAACCCTTGTTTCCATCGACTTGAATGTTTAATAGATAGGGAGCACATCCTTCACGTCCGAATAGATTCGACCTACATGCAAATTTCTTTCAACCCTAGTTTCCACCGACTTGAACGTTGATTATATAGGGTTCACATCCTTGACCTCCGAATAGATACACCTTAAATGCAAATATCATTCAATGCAAGTTTCCACCGACTTTAACGTTGAATATATAGGGTGCACATCCTTCACGTCCGAAATCAGACAACTAAAATGCATATATCTTTCAATGCATGTTTCCACCGATTTGAACGTTGAATATATAGGGTGCTCATCTTTCACCTCCGAATAGATGCGACTTTAATGCAAATGTCTTTCAATGAAAGTTTCGATCGACTTGAATGTTGAAAAGATTGGGTGCACATCCTTCACATTCGAATAGATTCGACCTACATGAAAATATATTTCAATTCTAGTTTCCACCGACTTTAACATTTAATAGATACGGTGCACATCCGAATAGATTCGATCTATATGCAAATATTATTCAACCCTAGTTTCCACCGACTTGAACGTTGATTATATAGGGTTCACATCCTTGACCTCTGAATAGATGCAACTTAAATGCATATATCAATCAATGCAAGTTTCCACCGACTTGAACGTTGAATAGATACGGTGCACATACTTCACCTGCGAATAGATTCGACCTAAATGCAAATATAATTCAACCCTAGTTTCTACAGTCTTGAACGTTGATTATATACGGTTCACATCCTTCACCTCCGAATAGATGCAACTTAAATGCATATATCATTCAATGCAAGTTTCCACTGACTTGAACATTGAATATATAGGGTGCACATTCTTCACGTCCGAATTGATATGACTTAAATGCAAATATCTTACAATGTAAGTTTCCACCGACTTGAACGTTTAATATACAAGGTGCATGTCCTTCACCTCTGAATGGATGTGACTTAAATGTAAATAACTTTCAATTCAAGTTACCAACCAATTGAACGTTGAATAGAATGGGTGCACGTCCTTCACCTCCATATAGAAGCGACTTAAATACAAATATCTTTCAATATAGGTTTCCACTGACTTGAACGCTGAATAGATACGGTGCACATACTTCACGTCTGAATAGATGCGACCTAAATGTAAATATATTTCAATGAAAGTCTCCACCCACTTGATAGGCTGCACATCTTTCACCTCCGTATATATTCGACTTAAATGCAAATATCTTTCATTACAGGTTTCCACCGACTTGAACGTTGAATAGATAAGGTGACATTCTTCACTTGTTGATTAGATAGGGTGCACATCAATCACCTACGTATATATTCGACTTAAATGCAAATATCTTTCATTACAGGTTTCCACCGACTTGAACGTTGAATAGATAAGGTGACATTCTTCACTTCTGTGTAGATGCCACTACACTGGAAATATCTTTCAACGCACATTTCCACCTACTTGAACGTTGAATATATAGGGTGCACATCCTTGACCTTAGAATAGATGCGACCTAAATGTAAATATCTTTCAATGCATGTTTCCACCGACTTGAACGTTGAATATATAGGGTGCACATCCTTCACCTCCAAATATATGCGACCTAAACGCAAATATCTTTCAGTGCCGGTTTCCACCGACTCGAACGTTGAATAAATAGGGTGCACAACCTTTACATCCGTATAGATGTGACAAAACTGTAACTATCTTTCAACGCAGGTTTCCACCAATTTGAACGTTGAACAGATACAGTGTACATACTTCACCTCCGAATAGATGCCACTTAAATTCAAATATCTTTCAACGCAATTTTCCACCTACTTGAACGTTGAATAGATTGGGTGCAGATCTTTCACCTCCGAATAGATTCGACCTACATACAAATATCTTTCAACACTAGTTTCCACTGACATGAACGTTGAATAGATAGTGTGCACATCCCTTACCTCTGAATTGATTCGACCTACATGCAAATATCTTTCAACCCTACTTTCCACAGACTTGAACGTTAATTATATAGGGTTCACATCCTTTACCTCCGAATAGATGCTGTTTAAATGCAAATATAATTCAATGCAAGTTTCCACCGACTTGAATGTTGAATATAAAGGGTGCACATCCTTCACTCCTGAATTCATTCGACTTAAATGCAAATATATTTCAATCCAAGTTTCCACCGATTTGAACATTGTATATATAGGATGCACATATTTCACCTCCGAATATATGCGAGTTAAATACTAATATATTTCAATGCAAGTTTTCATCGACTTGAACATTGAATAGATATGGTGCACTTGCTTCACCTCCCAATAGATTTGACCTACATGCAAATAACTTGCAACCCTAGTTTCCACCGACTTGACCGTTGAATAGATAGGGTGCACATCCTTCACCTTCGAATAAATTCGACAAACATGCAAATATCTTTCAACCCTAGTTTCCACCGACTTAAACGTTGATTCTATAGGGTTCACATCCTTCACCTCTGAATAGATGCGACTTATATGCAAATATCATTATATGCAAGTTTCCACCAACTTGAACGTTGAATATATAGGGTGCGCATCCTTCACCTTCGAATAGATGTGACCTAAATGTAAATAACTTACAATGCAAGTTTCCATCCACTTGAACATTTAATAGATAAGGTGCACATCCATCACTTCTGTATAGATGCGAGTGAAATATATATATCTTTCAATGCAAGTTTCCACCGACCTAAACGTTGAATATGTATGGTGCAGATCCTTCACCTTCGAATAGATGTGACTTAAAATAAAATATCTTTCAATGCAAGTTTCCACCAACTTGAACGTTGAATAGATAAAGTGCACAACCTTCACTTCCGAATAGATGCGACTTAAATTCAAATATCTTTCAACGCAAATTTCCACATACTTGAACGTTGAGTAGATGGGGTGCACATACTTCACCTCTAAATATATGTGACTTAAATGTAAATATCTTTCAACACAAGTTTCCACACACTTGAACGTTGAATAGATAGGTTGCACATCCTTCTCCTCCGTATAGATGCGACTAAACTGCAAATATCTTTCAACTCAAGTTTCCACCGACTTGAACGTTGAACAGATAGGATACATACTTCACCTCCGAATAGATGTGACTTCAATGCAAATATCTTTCAACACAATTTTCCACCTACTTGAACGTTGAATAGATAGGGTGCAGATCTTTAAACTACGAATAGATTCGACCAGCATGCAAATATATTTCAACCCTACTTTCCACAGACTTGAACGTTGATTATATAGGGTTCAGATCTTTTACCTCCGAATAGATGCGATTTAAATGCAAATATCATTCAATGCAAGTTTCCACCGACTTGAATGTTGAATATATAAGGTGCACATCTTTCACTCCCGATTTCATTCGACTTAAATGCAAATATATTTCAATCCAAGTTTCCACTAACTTGAACGTTGAACATATAGGACGCACTTATTTCATCTCCGAATATATCCGAGTTAAGTCCAAATATCTTTCAATGCAAGTTTTCATCGACATGAACGTTGAATAGATAGGGTGCACATGCTTCACTTCCCAATAGATTCGACCTACATGCGAATAACTTGCAACCCTACTTTCCACGAAATTGAACGTTGAATAGATAGGGTGCACATCTTTCACCATCGAATAAATTCAACAAACATGCAAATATCTTTCAACCCTAATTTCCACCGACTTCAACGTTGATTCTATAGGGTTCACTTCCTTCACCTCTGAATAGATGCGAGTTATATACAAATATCATGCTATGCAAGTTTCCACCGACTTAAACGTTGAATATATAGGGTGCACATTCTTCACCTCCGAATAGATGCGACTTAAATGCATAAATCTTTCAATGCAAGTTTCCACCCACTTGAACGTTGAATAGATAGGGTGCACATCTTTCACCTCCGTATAGATGCGACTAAACTGCAAATATCTTTCAACGCAAGTTTCGACCGACTTTAAGGTTGAATAGATAGGGTGCACATACTTCACCTCCGAATAGATAAGACTTTAATGCAAATATCTTTCAACGTAATTTTGCACCTACTTGAGCATTAAATAGATAGGGTGGACATCCTTCACCTTCGAATAGGTTCGACCTACATGGAAATATCTTTCAACCCTAGTTTCCACCGACATGAACGCTGATTATATAGGGTTTACATTCTTTACCTCCGAATAGATCCCATTTAAATGCAAATATCATTCAATTAAAGTTTCCACCGACTTGAATGTTGAATATATAGGGTGCAGATCCTTCACGTCCGATTTCATACGACTTAGGGTTCACATCCTTTACCTCCGAATAGATGCAACTTAAATGGAAATATCTTTCAATGCAAGTTTCCATCTACTTGAACGATGAATAGATAGGGTGCACATCCTTCACCTCCGAAGAGATTCCACCTACATGCAAATAACTTTCAACCCTTGTTTCCACCAACTTGTACGTTTAATAGATAGAGTGCACATTGTTCACCTTCGAATAAGTTCGACCTACATGCAAATATCTTCCAACCCTAGTTTCCACCGACTTGAACGTTGATTATATGGGGTTCAGATCCTTTACCTACGAATAGATGAGACTTTAATGCATATATCTTTCCATGCAAGTTTCCACCGACCTGAACGTTGAATATATATTGTACACATCCTTCAACTTCGAATAGATGTGACTTAAAAGTAAATATCTTTCAATGCAAGTTTCCACCCACTTGAACGTTGAATAAATAGGCTGCATATAGTTCACCTCCGAATAAATGCTACTTAAACGTAAATATCTTTCAATGCACCTTTCCACTGACTTGAACGTTGAATATATATGGAGCACATCCTTCACCTACGAATAGATGTCACTTAAATGTAAATAACTTTCAATGCAAGTTTCCACCCACTTGAACGTTGAGTAGATACAGTGCACATCCTTCGCCTCCGTATAGAAGCGACTTAAATGCAAATATCTTTCAATGCAGGTTTCCACCTACTTGAGCGTCGAACAGATAGGGTGCACATCCTTCATTTCCATATTGATGTGACTGAAATAGAAATATCTTTCAATGCAAGTTTCCACCGACTTGAACGTTGAATAGATAGGGTGCACATCCTTCACCTCCGTATAGGTGCAACTAAACAACAAATATCTTTCAGCGCAAGTTACCACCGACTTGAACGTTGAATAGATAGGGTGCACATACTTCACCACCGAAAAGATGCGACTTAGATGCAAATATCTTTCAACGCATTTTTCAACCTACTTGAACGTTGAATAGATAGGGTGCACATCCTTCACCTATGAATAGATTCGACCTACATGCAAATATCTTTCAAACCTATTTTTCACATACATGAACGTTGAATAGATAGGATGCACACCCTTCACCTCCGAATAGATTCGATCTACATGCAAATATCTTTCAACCCTACTTTCCACTGACTTGAACTATGATTATATAGGGTTCACATCCTTTACCTATGAATAGAAGCGAATTTAATGAAAATATCATTCTATACAATTTCAACCGATTTGAACATTGAATATATACGGTGCACATCCTTCACCTCCGAATAGATGCGACTTAAATGCAAATATCTTTCAATGCAAGTTTCCAACAACTTGAACGTTGAATAGATAGGGTGCACATCCTTCACCTCCATATAGATGCGACTAAACTTCAAATATCTTTCAACGCAAGTTCCGACCGACTTAAACGTTCAATAGATAGGGTGCACATACTTCACCTCCGAGTAGATGCGACTTAAATTCAAATATCTTTCAACGCAATTTTCAACCTACTTGAACGTTGAATAGATAGGGTGTACGTCCTTCACTTCCGAATAGATTCGACCTACATGCAAATATCTTTCAACCCTAGTTTCCACCGACATGAACGTTGAATAGATATGGTGCACATCCTTCACCTCAGAATAGATTCGACCTACATGTAAATTTCTTTCAACCCTAGTTTCCACCGACTTGAACATTGATTATATAGGTTTCACATCCTTTACCTCCTAATAGATGCGACTTAAATGCAAATATCATTCAATGAAAGTTTCCACTGACTTGAATGTTGAATATATAGGGTGCACATCCTTCACGTCCGAATTGATATGACTTAAATGCAAATATCTTTCATTCCAAGTTTCCACCGACTTGATCGTTGAATATATATGGTGTATATATTTCACCTCAGAATAGGTGCGACTTAAATGCGAATATCTTTCAATGCCAGTTTCCATCGACTTGAACGTTGAATATATAAGGTGCACATCCTTCACCTCAGAATAGATTCGACTTTAATGCAAATATCTTTCAACCCTTGTTTCCACCGACTTGAACGATGAATAGATACGGTCAACATCCTTCACCTCGGAATAGATTCGACCTACATGCAAATAGCTTTCAACCCTAGTTTCCACCGACCTGAACGTTTATTATATAGGGTTCACATCCTTTACCTCCGAATAGACGCGACTTAAATGTAAATATCATTAAATGCAAGTTTCCACAACTTGAACGTTCAAAATATAGGGGGCACATCTTTCACGTCCGAATTAATACGACTTAAATGTAAATATCTTTCAATTCAAGTTTCCAGCAACTTAAATGTTGAATATATAAGGTGCACATCCTTCACCTTCGAATAGATGCGACTTAAATGTAAATATCTTTCAATGAAAGTTTCCACCTACTTGAACGTTGAATAGATAGGATGCATATCCTTTACCTCTGAATAGACGACTTAAATGTAAAAATCTTTCAACGCAAATTTCCACCGACTTGAACGTTGAATATATAAGGTGCACATCATTCACCTCTGAATAAATGCGACTTAAATGTAAATATCTTTCAACGCAAGTTTCCACCAACTTGAACGTTGAATAGATAGGCTGCATATCCTTCACCTCCGAATAGGCGACTAAAATGTAAAAATCTTTCAACGAAGGTTTCCACCGACTTGAACGTTGAATAGATAGGGTGCACATCCTTGACCTCCGAAGAGATGCGACTTAAATGCAAAAATCTTTCAATTCATGTTTCCACCGACTTGAACGTTGAATAGATCGGGTGCACATCCTTCATCTTCGAATAGATGCGTCTTAAATGGAAATATCTTTCAACGGAAATTTCCACCGACTTCAACGTTGAACAGATCAGGTGCACATCCTTCACGTTGAAAAAGATTCGACTGATGTGCCTATATCTTTCAACGCAGGTTTCCATCGACTTGAAATTCACCTCTGAATAGTAGCGACTTAAATGCCAATACATTTCAATGCAGGTTTCCATTGACTGGAACATTGAATAGATAGGGTGCATGTTCTTCACCTCCAAATTGATGCGACTTAAATTGAAATAACTTTCAAGCCAAGTTTTCATCGACTTGAACATTGAATAGATAGGGTGTACATACTTTTCTTCCGAATAGATGCGACTTAAATGCAAATATCTTTCATCGCAAGTTTCCATCAAATTGAATGATGAATAAGTAGGGTGCACATCCTTCACCTCCTAATATATGCGACTTAAATGCAAATATGTTTCAACGCATGTTTCTGCCAACATGAATGTTGAATAGATATGGTACATATCATTCACCTTCGAATAAATGCGACCTAAATGCAAATATCTTTCAACGCAGGTTTCCACAGACTCGAATGTTGAATAGACAGGCCACACATCATTCACCTACGAATATATGCGACTTAAATGCAAATATCTTAAAACTCTAGCTTCCACCGACTTGAACGTTGAGTAGATAGGGTGCACATCTTTGACCTGCGAATAGATGCGACTGAAATACTAATATCTTTCAGCGCAGGTTTCCACCGACTTGAACGTCGAATAGATAGGGTGCACATCCTTCACCTTCGATTAGAGACGACTTAAATGCAAATATCTTTCAACGCGCAAGTTTCCACCGACTTGAACGTCGAATAGATAGGGTGCAAATCCTTCACCTTCGAATAGATACGACTTAAATGTAAATATATTTTAATGCAAGTTTCCACCATCTTGAATGTTAAATAAATAGGGTCCACATCCTACACATCCGTATAGATGCGACTTAAATGCAAATATATTTCAACGCATGTTTCCACTGACTTGAACATTGAATAGATAGGGTGCATATTGTTCATCTCCAAATAGATTTAACTTAAATGCAAATATCTTTCAACACAAGTTTCCACCGACTTGAACGTTAAATAGATAGGGTGCACTTCTTTTACATCCGAATAGATGCGACATAAATGCAAATATCGTTCATCTCAAGTTTCCACCGACTTGAACGTTGTAAAGATAGGATGCAGATCCTTCATATTCGAATAGATCCAACTTACATGAAAAAATATTTCAACGCAAATTTCCACCAACTTGAAATTCACCTCGGAATAGATGTGACTTAATTGTAAATATCTCTCAATGCAAGTTTTGACGAACTTGAATATTGAATAGATAGGGTGCACATGCTTCACCTTCGAATAGATGCGACTTTAGTATAAAATATATTTCAACACAAGTTTCCACCAACTTGAACGTTGAATAGATAGGGTTGAAATCCTTCACCTCCGAATATATACAAATTAAATGCAAATATGTTTCAACGCAAGTTTACACCCACTTAAATGTTGAATAGCTAGGGTGCACATCCTTCACCTACGTATAGAAGCGACGTAAATGCAAATATCTTTCAATGCAGGTTTTCACCGACTCGAACGTTGAATAAATAGGGTGCACATCCTTCGCTTCCGTATAGATGAGACTGAAATAAAAATATCTTTCAATGCAAGTTTCCACTGACTTGAACGTTGAATACATAGCGTGCACTTCCTTCTCCTCCGTATAGATGCGACTTAAATGCAAATATCTTTCAGTGCAGGTTTCCACCCACTGGAACGTTTAATAGATGGGGTGACATCCTTTAATTTCGTATAGATACGACTTAAATATAAATATCTTTCGACAAAGGTTTCCACGCACTTGAACATTGAATAGATAGGTTGCATATATTTCACCTCCCAATAGATGCGACTTAAATGTAAATATCTTTCAATACAACTTTCCAACGACTTGAACATTGAATATATACGGTGCACATCCTTCACCTTCGAATAGATGTGACTTAAATGTAAATAACTTTCAATGCAAGTTTCCACCCACTTGAACGTTGAATAGATAGGGTGTACATCCTTCACTTTCGTATAGATACGACTGAAATAGAAATATCTTTCAATGCAAGTTTCCACCGACTTGAACGTTGAATAGATAGGGTGCACATCCTTCACCTCCGTATAGATATGACTAAACTGCAAATATCTTTCAACCCAAGTTTCCACCGACTTGAACGTTGGATAGATAGGGTGAACATACTTCGCCTACGAATAGATGCGACTTAAATGCAAATATCTTTCAATGCAATTTTCCACCTACTTGATCGTTGAATAGATAGGGTGCACATCCTTCACCTCCAAATAGATTCGACCTACATGCAAATATCTTTCAGCCGTAATTTCCACCGACATGAACATTGAATAGATAGGGTGCACATCTTTCACCTGCGAATAGATTCGACCTACATGCAAATATCTTTCAACCCTACTTTTCATCGACTTGAACGTTGAATAGATAGGGTGCACATCTTTCACCTTCGAATTGATGCGACTTTACTGCAAATATATTTCAACACGAGTTTCCACCAATTTGAACGTTGAATAGAGAGGTTTGAAATGCTTCACCATCGAATAGATGCGACTTAAATGCAAATATCTTTCAACACAAGTTTCCACCGATTTGAACGTTGAATAGATAGGGTGCACATCTTTCACCTACAAATAGATACGACTTAAATGCATATATCTTTCAACGAAAGTTTCCACCGACTTGAACGTTGAATGTATAGGGTGCACATCCTTCACCTCCGAATAGATGCGACTTAAATGCAAAGATCTTTCAACGCAAGTTTCCATCGACTTGAACATTGAATAGATAGGTTGCACATTCTTAACCTCCGAATACATGTGACTTAAATGCAAATATCTTTTAACGCAAGTTTCCACCGACTAGAACGTAGAATAGATAGGGTGCACAAACTTCTACTCCGAATAGATGCGACTTAAATGTAAATATATTTCAATGCTAGTTTCCACCAACTTGAACTTTAAATAAATACGGTGAACATCCTTCACTTCCGAATAGATACGACTTAAATGCATATTTCTTTCATCGCTGGTTTCCACCGACTGAAACATTGAATAGATAGGGTGCACATCGTTGACCTGCAAATAGATGCAACTTAAATACAAAAATATTTCAACCCAAAATTCCATCTACTTGAAATTTACCTCCGAATAATAGCAAATTAATTGCAAATATCTTTCAATGCAGGTTAGCACCGGCTTGAACATTGAATAGATAGGGTGCACATCCTTTACCTTTGATTAGATGCTACTATAATGCAAATAAATTTCAACGCAGGTTTCCACCGACTTGAACGTTGAATAAATCGGCTGAACATCATTCTCCTATGAATAGATAAGACTTAAATGCAAATATATTTCAACACAAGTTTCCTTCAACTTGAACATTTTGTAGAGAGGGTGCACATCGTTCACCTCCAAATATATACAACTTAAATGCAAATATCTTTCAACGCAAGTTTCCACCGGATTGATCACTGAATATATAGGGTACACATCCTTCACCTACGAATAGAAGTGACTTAAATGCAATGATCTTTCAATGCAAGTTTCTACCGATTTGACCGTTGAATAGATAGGGTGTACATCTTTCACCACCGAATTGATACGATTTAAATGCAAATATCTTTCAACACAAGTTTCCACTGACTTGAACGTTGAATATATAGGGTGCACATCCTTCACCTCCGAATAGATGCGACTTAAATGCAAAGATCTTTCAACGCAAGTTTCTATCAACTTGAAAGTTGAATAGATAGGCTGCACATTCTTAACCTCCAAATAGATGCGAAATAAATGTAAATATCTTTCAACACAAGTTTCCATCCACTTGAACGTCTAATAGAGAGGGTGCACATACATCTACTCCGAATAGATGCGACTTAAATGTAAATATCTTTCAATGCACTTTTCCATTGACTCGAACATTAAATAGATAGGGTGCATGTTCTTCACCTCCAAATTGATGCGACTCAAATTGAAATAACATTCAAGCCAAGTTTTCATCGACTTGAACATTGAATAGATAGGGTGCACATTCTTCTCCTCCGAATAGATGCGACTTAAATGCAAATATCTTTCATCGCAAGTTTCCTTCGAATTGAACGATGAATAGATAGGGTGCACATCCTTCACCTCCTAATATATGCGACTTAAATGCAAATATCTTTCAACGCATGTTTCCGCCAATATGAATGTTGAATAGATAGGGTACATATCATTCACCTTCGAATAGATGCGACCAAAATGCAAATATCTTTCAACGCAGGTTTCCACAGACTCGAATGTTGAATAGACAGGCTACACATCATTCACCTACGAATAGATGCGACTTCAATGCAAATATTTTAAAACTCTAGTTTCCACCGACTTGAACATTGAGTAGATAGGACGCACATCCTTGACCTGCGAATAGATGCGACTGAAATACTAATATCTTTCAACGCAAGTTTCCAACCACTTGAACGTCGAACAGATAGAGTGCACATCCTTCACCTTCGATTAGAGACGACTTAAATACAAATATTTTTCAACGCAAGTTTCCACCGACTTGAACGTCGAATAGATAGGGTGCAAATCTTTCACCTTCGAATAGATACGACTTAAATGTAAATATAATTTAATGCAAGTTTCCACCGACTTCAATGTTGAATAAATAGGGTCCACATCCTACACGTCCATATACATGCGACTTAAATGCAAATATATTTCAACGCATGTTTCCACCGAGTTGAACGTTGAATAGATAGGGTGCATATCCTACACCTCCAAATAGATTTAACTTAAATGCAAACATCTTTCAACACAAGTTTCCACCGACTTGAACGTTAAATAGATAGGTTGCACTTCTTTCACCTCTGAATAGATGCGATATAAATGCAAATATCTTTCATCGCAAGTTTCCACCAACTTGAACGTTGTAAAGATACGATGCGGATCCTTCATCTCCGAATAGATGCGACTTACATGCAAAAATCTTTCAACGAAAGTTTCCACCAACTTGAAATTCACCTCGGAATAGATGTGACTAAATTACAAATATCTCTCAACGCAAGTTGTGACGAACTTGAATATTGAATAGATAGGGTGCACATGCTTAACTTTCGAATACATGCGATTTTAGTGCAAATATATTTCAACACAAGTTTCCACCAACTTGAACGTTGAATAGATAAGGTTGAAATCCTTCACCTCCGAATATATGCGACTTAAATGCAAATATATTTCAACGCAAGTTTGCACCGATTTGAACGTTGAATAGATAGGGTGAACATCTTTCACCTCCAAATAGATACGACTTAAATGCAAATAGCTTTCAACGCAGGTTTCCACCGACTTGAACGTTGAATATATAGGGTGCTTATCCTTCACCTTTGAATAGATACGACTTAAATGCATAGATCTTTCAATGCAAGTTTCCATCGACTTGAACGTTGAATAGATAGGATACGCATTCTTCACCTTCGAATAGATGCGACTTAAATGGAAATATCTTTCAATGCTAGTCTCCGCCCACTTAAACTTTAAATAAATAGGGTGAACATCCTTCACCTCCGAATAGATGCGACTTAAATGCAAATTTTTTTCAACGCAGGTTTCCACCAACTTGAACATTAAATAGATAGGGTGCACATCCTTGACCTCGGAATAGATGTGACGTAAATGCAAAATTCTTTCAACGCAGGTTTCCACCTGCTTGAACGTTGAATAGATATGGTGCACATCCTTCACCTCCTAATAGATGCGACTCAGATGCAAATATCTTTCAACGGAAGTTTCCTCCGACATGAACATTGAATAGATAAGGTTGACATCCTTCACGTCCAAAGAGATTCGACTGATATGCCAATATCTTTCAATGCAGGTTTCCACCGACTTGAAATTCTCCTCCGAATAGTAGGGACTTAATTGAAAATATATTTCAATGCAGGTTTGCACCGACATTAAAATTGAATAGATAGGGTGCACATCCTTCACCTTCGATTAGATGATACTATAATGCAAATATATTTCAACGTATGTTTCCACCAACTTAAACGTTGAATAGATCGGGTGAACATCCTTCACCTCCGAATAGATGAGACTTAAATGCAAATATATTTCAACGCAAGTTTCCATCAACTTGAACATTGAATTGATATGGTGCACATCATTCACCTCCAAATAGATGCGACTTTAATGCAAATATCTTTCAACGCAAGTTTCCACCGACTTGAACATTGAATAGATTGGGTGCACATCCTTCACCTCAGAATTGATGCGACTTAAATCTAAAAATCTTTTTAACACAAGTTTCCATCAACTTGAAGTTTGAATAGATATGCTGAACATACTTCACCTACGAATAGATGCGACTTAATTGCAAATATCTTTCAATGCAAGTTTCCACCGACTTGAACGTTGAATACATAGGGTGCACATCCTTCTTCTCCGAATAGATGCGACTTAAATATAAATAGATTTCAACGCTAGTTTCGACCAAGTTGCACGTTGAATAGATAGGGTGCGCATCCTTGACCTCCCAATAGATGAGACTTAAACGTAAAAAACTTTCAATGCAAGTCTCCAAAAACTTGAACTTTGAATAGATAGGGTGAACATCCTTCACCTCCTAATAGGTGTGACTTTAATGCAAATATCTTTCAACCCACGTTTCCACCGACTTGAAATTCAACTCTGAATAGATGTGACTTAATTGCAAATATCTTTTAACGCAAGTTTCCACCGACTTGAACGTTGAATAGAACGGGTAAACATCCTTCACCCCCGAATAGATGCGACTTAAATGCATATATATTTCAATAAATGTTTCCATCGACTTGATCGTTGAATAGATAGGGTGCAATTCCTTCACCTCCAAATAGATGCGACTTAAATGCAAATATCTTTCAACGCAGGTTTATACCAACTTGAATGTTGAATAGATATGGTACATATCATTCACCTATGAATAGATGCGACTTAAATGCAAATATCTTTCTACACAAGTTTCCACAGACTTGAATGTTGAATAGATAGGGTACACATTATTCACCTACGCATAGATGCGAATTAAATGCAAATATCTTTAAATGCTAGTTTCCACCGAATTGAATGGTTAATAGATAGGGTGCACATCCTTCACCTCTGAATAGATGTGACTTAAATGCAAAGATCATTCAACACAAGTTTCCATCAACTTGAATGTTGAATAGATAGGCTGCACATTTTTCACCTCTGAATAAATGCGACTTAATGAAAATATCATTCAATGCAAGTTTCCACCGACTTAAACATCGAATAGATAAGGTGCACATACTTCTCCTCCGAATTGATCCGACTTAAACGTAAATATTTTCAATGCTAGTCTCCACCAACTTGAACTTTGAATAAATAGGGTGAACATCCTTCACCTGCGAATAGATGCGACTTAAATGCAAATTTCCTTCGACGTAGGTTTCCACCGACTTGAACGTTGAATAGATAGGGTGCACATCCTTAACCTCCGAATAGATGCGACTTAAATGCAAAATTCTTTCAACGTAACTTTCCACCGACTTTAACGTTGAATAGATAGGGTGCACATCCTGCATCTCTGAATAGATGCGACATAAATGCAAATATCTTTCAACAAAGGTTTCCACCAACTTGAACATTCAATAGATAAGGTACACATCTTTCACGTCCGAAGAGTTTCGACTGATATGCCAATATCTTTCAAGGCAAGTTACCATCGACTTGAAATTCACCTACGAATAGTAGCGACTTAAATGCAAATATAATTCAACGAAGGTTTGCACCGACTTGAACATTGAATAGAGATGGTGCACATCCTTCACCTTCGATTAGATGCTACTATAATGCAAGTATATTTCAATGCAAGTTTCCACCGACTTGAACGTTGAATAGATCAGGTGAACATCCTTCACCTCCGAATAGATGAAACTTAAATGCAAATATATTTCTACGCAGGTATCCATCAACTTGAACAGTGAATAGATTGGGTGCACATCATTCACCTACGAGTAGATGCGACTTAAATGCAAATATCTTAAAACGCTAGTTTCCACCGACTTGAACGTTGAGTAGATAGGGTGCACATCCTTGACCTACGAATAGATGCAACTGAAATACAAA
Organism: Solanum stenotomum; assembly: GCF_019186545.1. NCBI lineage: Eukaryota > Viridiplantae > Streptophyta > Magnoliopsida > Solanales > Solanaceae > Solanum > Solanum stenotomum. The sequence goes on from NC_064292.1 coordinate 28,405,954, forward strand.
TATCTTTCAATGCAAGTTTCCACCGAATTGAACGTCGAACAGATAGGGTGCAGATCATTCTCCTTCAAATAGATATGACTTAAATGCAAATATCTATCAACGCAAGTTTCCACCGACTTGAACATTGAATAGATAGGGTGCAGATCCTTCACCTTCGAATAGATGCGACTTAAATATAAATATATTTCAATGCAAGTTTCCACCGACTTGAACGTTGAAATGATGGGGTCCACATCCTACACCTCCAAATAGATGGGACTTAAATGTAAAAATATTTCAATGCAAGTCTCCACCAAATTGTATTTTGAATAGATAGGGGGAACATCCTTCATCTCCAAATAGATACGACTTAAATTCAAATATCTTTCAACGCAAGATTCCACTTACTTGAACGTTGAATAGATAGGGTACACGTCCTTCACCTCCGAATAGATGCGACTTACACGCAAAAATCTTTAAACGCAAGTTTCCACCGACTTGAACTTTCAATAGATAGGATGAGTCCTCTTATCCCTCACAAATTCAGACGTACAATTACTTCCAGATTTTGTTATAAACCAAACTCTCATTTAAAAAGGACAAGAATTCAAAAGGTAAAAGTGTTAGTTCGTGTTCATAATGGATAATGCAAAATATCACACGAAAAATTAATTAAACACATAAAGCACTGCTTTGATTGAAAATAAACTCAATTATATCACATAACATACAAATATTTATTATGCGTCCTATACAAATATGTGACCCTTTTGTGCCAAGGGTACACATAATTCTGATTGTCTTTTAATTGACTACGGGGGAAACAGACACAAGGTGGTCTTGTTAAATGTGGAATCGATACCCGAGATCGATCCACCTAAGGTATATGCATGCATTATTTAAATAGAGGGGTGGCTTAGATCTATCTTTATGTTTTCTAAGATTTGGCTTACCAGACACAAGGTTCCCGAGTGGACAACTCGAGCGAGGAGGCTACACGATCTCACGGAAAAGGATCTGCACACCCTGCGCATATGCCAACTCTCCTAACTTTGGGGATTTTGAAAGAAATTTGCGGTTGAATAGAGCACACCTCGCATGTACGTGTGATTGTGTGAACTTTCCAGAATTGGAGGAAGTATGAACAAAATGACAATTTATAAAGAAGTAACAAATATACAATTTATATAAACAATAACAAATAAGAAGTTTATATCACATAAACATGAAAAATAAAGCATTAGGCATGTGAAATAACTCTAGGATGTAAGCATATGCTAAAAACCTTAATAATTAACCTAAGTTTGTTATGGTTAGAAGTTATTAAGTCACCAACAGAGTCGCCATTTCTGTTATGCTATAATTTTAATAACCTTTAGCAAAATCACCTTTTGAAATGTTCTAAGTATAATACAATTTGAGGAAAATACTTATAAAAGAGTCGCCACTTAATTTTTTAAAGAAACAAAGAAAACTTAATTTAAAAAGACTCAAACAGATTAAGTCTTTAAAAATTTAGAGAAAATTGGTAAGAGGTTCTTATTTATGCTTCAAGAAAGTTTTTAAGGCATTTGAAGCGCCCGCTAACACGCGGTTATCCTATTACTTGGTTAATATATATTTTGACTATGTTTTAGAAAAACATATTTAACATAAATTTTTTTTACAATATTTGATTAACTTTGAGAAAATAGTTAATAGAACAATTTTTAATTTTTAAGAAAAGGGGGACCCTAATTAGAGTATTTGAAATTCATTACAAGTGATCAAAATTTTAACAAAATTGGATTTATTTGAATCATTCTAATAATAATTTACACCGATTTGATTAATTCAAAGTGTGAAAAACTATTTTAAATTAAATGAAGGATAAATAAAAAGTTTTGACTAAAGTTATTCAATAAAAGTATAGGAGTTGATAAAATAAATTTTATTAAAATAAGCTAACATAAAGAATATGGTTCGACTTTTGGAGAATTCAATTAAGTTAAACCAAATCAAATAAAAGGGTTAGAATTAGTAGACAAAATATGTCAATTATTCAATAATAGTAAAACTTCCAGATTTGTCAAAAATACCCAAAAATGGGACTATTGGGCCCAAAATCAGAAGTGTGTCCGCCTTGGCTGATTTTGAGCCTAACAACTGCTATGGATTACTCTGGGCTTTGGCCCAAACCTGCCTTATTTTCTTATAAGAACCTGCAGCAGAAATAATGTGTATACACCCAGTAAGATAAGACACGACCAAAAATTTATCTAACATCAACATATACAAAATAATAAATAAAAATTATAATTCGAACTACGTTCGAATAGCTTCAATGGGAAGCAACTCCATGTACCTGTAAAGACACTTAGTAAAAGTGTTTAGTACTAAATAAATGTGAATAAAAATGAATAACTCAAATAATAACTTAAAAATAGAACCCGTCTTATCAATATGGAAGGCATTGGAAATCGACGATAATTTCTTCATTGGCCATTGTATTTTCTAAATGCGAGATCATATCAAATAGATAAAAAATAAAATAAAATAATATAAAATGGTGTGAAGTAACAATGAAATAGTGACTAAATACTAATGAGATAGGTTACTAGAAAAACTTTACGAATTATGTAGACTTAATCTAAACAAATTATGAGTAGTAATTTATTAACAAAAGTAAAGCATTAATCAATAAATGAAACAAACATAGAACATATAGTTATCATAGAACCCAAAATAAATAAATAAAGAACATGGTGAGACATCCGAAATGATTAATCACTAATGACAAACTAAAATAAGAGAATCATAAAAAGGTAGAAATAAAAAATAAAAAATAAGAAGAAGAGTTGCCACAAACATGCATCAACAATAAAATAATATGTGAAATCATTGGTCAATTTTTATGCCTATTCAAATCAATTGAAAAACAAATAAAAATATACAACATTTAAAGCAACAAAAGAAAAAGGAGACAATAGTAATAATGAGCAGTAGCAACATCAACAAATATTATAAAGCAAAGTTATAGCTAAATATAGTCTATAAAATAAAATAATATTAGATACTTGAGAGATAACTTCCTTGTTCAAATATTTAGCCAAAAAAAAATTATAGAATAATAACTAAAGGTTAACCAACAAAAACATATAATGTAGTTCACTGGAATATGGCATTTTCCAACTAGATCAGAAAAAAATACTAACAACAATAAACCATTCAAAACAAAATAAGAAGAAAAATCATCAAGCTTTGAACTATTTAACAGTGAGATATTAAAAAGAAAAATTGGAAAGAGTGTGTACAGTACACGGTTCATGGTGTAAGGTTGTTTGAGCTTGCTGCCCGCTGGAGTTTGCCGGAAATGTGGACCCAATTAGATATGCTCGTCCTCATGGTGGTCACTAGTTGTTGTTGTTGTTGCTCCATCGGAAGAAGGTGGATATGGGGGTGTTTTGTTTTGCCATTGTTGAGCATTTTTTAGCTCAGCGTTCTCCATTAAGGGAAGAACTCAACGGAAAGGGAGTAGTAATAGTACTATGATTCGCTGGAACTTGTCGTGGGTTTGATGGTGTGGTGGTGGGGTTCTGGTTTGGTTGTTGTTCGATCTCAGAGCTAGCTCGTGGGTGCTCGCCGGAAAACTTCGGCGTAATATGTTTTTGATTGATTTTGGACACAAAATTTATATCAAAGAATAGCCCTTCAAGAGCTCTACACATTCATGTAAATGGTTTAGGATGAGGATGACCGAAAATTCGTAAATCTAAAGTAAAAGGTGAAGATTTATATTTGGTTTTTCTTAGATCTACAGAGTTTGGCTATGGATAAGGATGAATGGTTTGCGGATTTGTGTAGAGTAGGCTGAAAGGAAGAAATGGTAAAAAATTTGGAGATTTTTCCGGCTAAGGGGTGGTGGACTCGCCGGAACTCTGGTGAGATTGTCACCAGAAAATCATGAACACTAGAGAATTTCTTAAGACTCGAAAAAAACTGAAAATTACCCCCTAAATTTTANCCCCCCCCCCCCCTCCCTTTTCTTTTCTTTTTTAAAAACTTTTTCCAACTTTTTCTTCCTACCTTTTTCCACTTTTTCTTTCCAATTTTCCTACTTTTTTCCCTTTTTTCTTTCCACTTTTTCCTACTTTTCCCCCCACCTATTTTTTGACCTAATCAAAACATAAATAGGAAAATAATTATGCAATGGGCTCAAATCGTGGACTTGGGATTGCAGCCCAAAATTATCAGTCAATTTGTGTATGCAAATTTTATCCGTATTTGAATGAATTTCTAGGTTGTGCAAAATATCAAAATGAATATTAACAAATGTAATAAATCAAATAAATATATAAAAAAATATAATGAACGTAACTAATGACATGTAAAAATGCAATTTTAAAATTAACTGATAAAAATCGTAAATTTTGATGAATAAGGATAGCTATGGATAAACTTATTGAAAATTATAAAAAATTTATTTTGAACTATTAAATAAATAAAACTTAAAAGTTACGAATGTTGAAGATGTTAGGCCAAAATTGGGTGTCAACAATTAGAACACTCTTTTCACTTAGTAATTGAATTCTTTACCGTGTCACTCCTTGTGGGATCGACCCCAANACCCACCCCTCCCCCGCTTTTCTTTTCTTTTTTAAAAACTTTTTCCAACTTTTTCTTCCTACCTTTTCCCCCCTTTTTCTTTCCACTTTTTCCTACTTTTTCCACCTTTTTCTTTCCACTTTTTCCTACTTCCCCCCCCACCTATTTTTTGACCTAATCAAAACATAAATAGGAAAATAATTATGCAATGGGCTCAAATTGTGGACTTGGGATTGCACACCAAAATTATCGGTCAATCTGTGTATGCAAATTTTATTCGTATTTAAATGAATTTCTAGGCTGTGGAAAATATCAAAATGAATATTAAAAAATGTAATAAATAAAATAAATATATAAAAATTATAATGAACGTAACTAATGACATGTAAAAATGAAATTTTAAAATTAACTGATAAAAATCGTAAAATTTGATGAATAAGGATAGTTATGGATAAAATTATTTAAAATTATAAAAAAATTATTTTGAACTATTAAATAAATAAAACTTAAAAGTTACGAAGGTTGAAGATATTAGGCAAAAATTGGGTGTCAACAATTAGAACACTCTTTTCACTTCGTAATTGAATTCTTTACCGTGTCACTCCTTGTGGGATCGACCCTAACTCTTTGTTGGGCTTATACTTGATTGCGACCGCCTACACTTAGAATCGGATGAAGTGTAGTTGAGCATTATCAGGGTCCTCATGAGCGAGTACTCCAAAAAGACCCTTCATTTGAAACAACTGCAACATTGTGCTGGTCACATGAAACACTGCAATGCCCACAATTGGAGATAATCGAATAGCACCCGAACCTTCTAATTGATCCTCATTAACTTCATGAAAAATCATGATGTCTTCGTTGTTCCCAAGTTGGCTGGTGTTAGTCCCATTTACATTCATATCTTCACTGCTCTAGAGCAGCCAACAAGAACACAAATAAGATAATTCAACAACAGCAAAATCAATACACGACTAAACTTCAATAAAAGAATTCTAAGCACCACTCCCCTGCAGCGGCGCCATTTTTTATAGCACTCAACTACACTTCATCCAATTATAAGTGTAGATGGTTGCTAACAATTATAAACGCAACTAAGAGTTGGGGTTGATCCCACAGGGAGTGATACAATAGAGAATTCGATTAAGAAGTAAATTTGTGTCGTAATCGTTTGTAGAAGTAAAGCTTTTGCAACAATAAAGTAAATCACAATGTTTAAAAACTAATATCAAATTGTGGGGGGGGGGGGGGG
>NC_064292.1:28411774-28506138 GCF_019186545.1 Solanum stenotomum
GGGGGGGGGGGGGGTTAGGTAACTAATTTAAAACAACTAACATTTGAAGTGAACAAGTAGAGATTGGACCTTAGGAGTGTGATATGTTAAATTCTAATTTCGTGAAATGTGTGTATACTAGTTACTCAAAGGTGTTGAATCTCAGTGGGTAGGTTAGCTTTTGAATGCAATAGTCATTCCTAATCAACTATTGTGTTTCAAGTGAGTTCTTTCGAACCTCAACGAGTAAAACACAACCAAACAACCCAATTTCTTAATGAATCCACACTTTCAAGATGGATTAGCAAAGACGCAATCAAACCCACTTTCTCAAGCTAGGTTCTTAAAGATGCAATCAATACAATCATCAATCAATAATCGACTCTATTCCCTCTTTCGCAAGAAACCATATAGAACTAAGCTAGAATTGCATTTGCAACTATAATTCCTCAATAAAAACATAAAAAATAATTTAACTCACTTCAAACCAACAATAAAATCAGTAACTAACAACACCCATTAGCTAATTAGTGCATTCAACTACATAATCACATCCCCAAGGAAACATATTTTAGCTTAGCATAGTGAAAAATAAGAAATCATTGCCAACAAAGTTTTCCATTTGATTTGCTAACAATATGCAATTCCCAAATGCTGAAATTTAATCTCACAATCTCTACTAAGAAATGTAAAGTCAATGTTCTAGAATGTAAAAACTCAAAAACCCAGAGGTAAACAATGTGGAAACTTCTTTTCTTCTTTTAAAAATTGCATTTAGACGTTCCCAAAATTTCAGCATGAAGTCAACTTGGCAAAGTAGTTCTGGTTCACCGACTAGTTCGGCGATATGCCGAGTTGCTCCTTTTCTCGCCTTTTTGGTTTGGATTTTTCATCAAATGGTTCTGTAACTTTTAGTAAGCCAGATCTTCATCGCCGATCTCTCGGCGAGTTACTAAATTGCTTGTATGCTCACCAATTTGGTTTTGTCCAAAGGATGGTATGCTGGAACTTTAGGCGAGTTGAAGGTCCACTCGGCGACTTGCCAAGTGCGTTTGGAGAGTTCCAACTTTGCTTTCCTACAATTTTTTTAGGTTTTTTGCTCCTTTTTTCCTCATATCATTTCCTTGACTTATTCTTGATCCTTCATTGCTACATATCAATATTTTAACATCAGCTATGAGTCTAAAATAGGCATTGAGGACACTAAATCCTTGAATAATTAGCCCTAAATGAGTCGAAATCCCCAACTCATCAGTTGTCAAATTCAAACTTCCAAGAGTAGTGGAGGTACTAAGGAATGACCAGAAAAACCCTACGAGAGTGCAAAATGAAAGCACTGAATGTGTGTGATAATTTCAGGGTTGACAACGATGCTTTAGGATCAATGGGTACCATAATTGTTCCTCCACTACCACTCAATCATAAGTTTGTGTTTACTAGTAGTCTGATGCAAATTCTTACAGCCAAAGGGTTATTTCATTGTTTGCCATCCGAAGACCCATATGCTCATTTGAGTAAAGTCATCAGCGCTTGTAAGAGTAGTGTGGGAAGACCATACTTAGACATGGATGTGATCGGTCTACGCGTGTTTCCATTATCATTAACAAGTGACGCTACCGTGTAGTTATTTGAGTTTCTATATAACTCGATTTGCACGTGGGTGGAGCTGTATAAAGTGTTCCTTGAAAAATACTTTCCTCTGTCAAAGAAGTTGAAGCTCAAAGATAAACTTAACAGCTTCGTTGCTCTACATGAAGAGTCAGTCAATGATTCTTAGGACAGATTCACAGGTTTCATGAGAAGTATACCCAAACCACCGCATTGATGATGAATCACTTAAGGAGTACTTCTATAGAGGGATGTATTACAATGCGAAATATGTGTTAGATATTATTGTGGGAGGATCTTACGAGGAAAACATATTCTAGGATATTGTGGAGACACTTGAAAAGATCTCCCAGAATAATAAGGCATGGAGTACTAGAACTTCGACCGCCAGAAAGAGAATTTTTTCAATACAAGCCACACAAATTCAGTCCAATGATGATAATCATTAAGAGATGACGCAGTTGAGAACAAAGATTGGCTTAGTATGGAAACACGTGAGTGGAAGTGCTGAGGAAATCAATGCAGTAAACAATCAAGCTAGAGCACCACTGGTTGATGAGTATGGCTACGAGGAAGATGCAAATTTTGTCAATGATCACATAGCGGGTTTCTAGACCAATGCTCAAGTATCCAATCAGGATAATTGGTGCCAAGGACTTGGAAATCACGGTCCTAACTCTAGTAATTACAATCCTGAAGGGAATTATAATCGTGATGGGAACTATGATCGTGATAATAACTATAATAGGAATGAGTATAAGAAAAGAAACAATAAGAGTGTCAAAATTGAGATGGAGGATCAAGTGTAAATCGCATTGAGGATATGATGGATAAGTTGATGAGAAGGTTTGACTCAACTAATGATAATGTGAAAGATATGTGAAATGATTTATTGAGCATTTGACAAAAGGTAGATCTGCATGCAGTATCTATCAGATAGATTGAGCACCAACTGAGCCAAATATCTTCAAGTGTGAATCTGAGCGAGTAAGGAACACTTCCCAGCAATACTATATTAACTCTTAAGAATAATGGACATTGCATGATAGTTACTACTAGGGGTGGAAAACATACTTCTGATTCTCCTATGTCGACTTATGTGGAAAGGCGAAGGAACAAGATGAGGATCAGTTGAAATGGTGGAACAATCGAAATATAAGAACTAGAAAGAAGTTGTGGTTTCTCAAAAGACCATTCCAATTCCAAGACCTCTACCTCTTTTTCCATAAAGATTGGTTAAGAAAAACCTAAGAAGGGAAGTATCGTGAATTTATATCCATGTTGAAGCAGTGGTGTTAAATTTTCCTTTGATTGAAGAACTAGAATAGATGCCCGACAATGCTATGTTCATGAAGGATCTTATGACAAAGAAAAAAGGGTTGTTAGTTTTAAAGGTGATGATAAGGTGCAGCATTGTAGTGCCATTACTACTAGACTCTTAGTGCAAAAGAAGGAGGGTCTTGAAGCTTTTACTATCCCATGTATCATTGGCATATTACACTATTCTAAGGCCCTATGTGACTTGGGTGTTAGCATAAATATGATGTCGTTGAGTGGTTATATAATTTGGGCTTGGGAGCCTGTAATACCCCGAACTTGAGAAATGGCAAAAATACCATTTCCAAAAGTTGAACATGCCAATCCACGTTGGCCACCCACAGCCCGTGGATGGGACCATGGACCGTAAGTGTGATCCATGGTTGACACACTGGAACTACACAGAAAAGGGTTAGAACCACTGACAAAACAACAAACCGTTGTTGGAACCATGGTCCGTGGTTAAGGCATGTGGTCCAAAACCCTCATGTGGAAGTTTCTGACCACCATCGACGGCTGTGTAGGACGGTCTGTCATCCTGACCACGGTTCATCAGTGGGGTCTCGTGGGTCACTGTTGGAGATTATTTTCCAGGGGCAGTTGGGTCTTCTCCTAATTAATTTACTCTTATACTACGTCGTTTTACCCTTCATTAAGATCCATATATAAGTATTTTCAACCCCTGAATTATCCCATTGACTTCATTCTTCCAAAATCACAAAGGAAGATTAATCCTCCTCTCCAAAAATATTTCTCTCTCCAGAAAGAAGAAGAAGAAAAAAAAGGATCCAACCTAGGGTTTCAATTCAAGGTATCAATTCTTCCATTGAAGGCTACCATTTGGATTCAAGGTATGATAGTTTTCATCCATGGAGTTCCCAAATTCGTCTATTTTCAAAGGTAGAATTCCCCAATTAAGTTAGGGTTTTTTTCAATTATCATGGGTTCTCCTCAATGTTGATTTAAATGATTGAATTATGATCTCTTATGCATGAATTTATGAAATACTATGATTTTTATGATGATTTCCCCATGAACCCATGTAATCCCCACGTTTTCAAGTTATGAATCATATGATGTGGGATTTTGATCTTAAAGAAAGAGTTTAATGAAATTACGCATGTATTGCTAGCTTTACATGAATTTATGAGGAAATCCATATCTAACCCATGTTTTCTAAGCATTCATGATTGAAAGTGGGTTTTGAACCTCAAGAGGTAAATTATGGACTTACTTATTTTCTTATGAAATCTATGCAAATGTTTTAAAGGTGCTTTAAGAGTAAAGTACCAATGATAATGTTGTTGTTGTGTTGTTGAAAGGATATTCTCATAAACACATACTAGCATTATGTTAAAGGTTTTCTCACATAGAAAGGATTCTTAGGTTGAAAGGCTTTCTCAGCTAATTGAATCAAAACGCAAAAGCTATCCTAATGAAACTATCTTGGATTGGTTATCCTAAAGGCTACCTTTTCATTGATGATGAGAATAAGTAACAAAATACTATTCTGTGGGATTTAGGCTTAGCACCGAGTGGATATTCATATTGAGATGGAAGCTCTCCCGTTAGTAGAGGTCGGCTTTCTAGAGGCAATCTCTTGAGATGGAAGCTCTCCCATTAGTAGAGGCCGAGTTTCTAGTAGTAATCTCCTTATTCCTTAAATTGTGTGCCCCCATAGGATGATTAGCTAGTGGATGAAATTAAGCTAGAAGTTCATGGTTGTGCCTTGGCAAGTAGGACAACTCTTTTCGGTGTGGGAGAAACCGGGGGATCATTTTATAGGTCACATGGTCTCTATGTCAGTTAAGGCTAATTCCCCACATTAATAATGAACTAAGGTTAATTCAAGAAGTATCTCATATGTGTTAAAAGGTTTTAAATATGATGTTAGCTTGCATTGACCATGGTTTTATGACTTATATTTTCTAACTCTCTTATATTATGTTTTAGGTTAGTCAATTGCATGTCATGAAATGAAATTTCCTTTTTACCTTGTTTTAACTATTTTATGCATGTCTATCATACTTGGTTCATTTTTTTGTACTGAAGCATACGTTTGCCTACATTTTCCCCAAATGTAGGGTTCGATATTTAGGGTTCTGAGTTCCGTGGCTGGCGGTTGACTTGATTGATTTGCCGAGCTTGGTGAGTCGTCATGCTTCGGGTATGTATTTCATTGTTTTAGTTTCTTTTTTGTATTTAACTTTTGGACATGATGTATGGGCTGGGCCCAATTTCATTCTATTGTATTAGATGGCTTTGATAAGACAACTGTTTTAGACTTCCACTTTTCTTTTATAAAAACTATTGAACTTGGACTATTCTTTTACTCTTATTGTTCTATTTCTTATCTTATGAGATCTAAGTGGATTCTATGGAGTCCTTCGGGGTTCTATACGCCATGTAACATCTAGGCATTACCCTTTGGTCGTGACGAACTTGGTATCATAGCACAAGGCTTAAAATGGTCCTAGGATGTCTCATAAGCCACGTCTTGTAGAGTATTGTTCACTAGTGTGAAGCGCGCCACATTTATGAATGAGAGGCTACAAGATGATTAGGAAACCCCACTTCTTTCATTACTTTTAAGTCATGCGATAGAGTTTAACTCTATAAGGTCTCTCTCCTAATCCTTACCTGATTCTCTACATGATATGGCTACTCGAAGAGCTTATACTAGAAGGAATATGAGGGAGAATACGGAACAAGAAGCTCCTCAAGTTTTGATTTATCCTTTTGCTGAGAAGTGTCTAATGTAGAGTTTAGGGCTGCTTTCCAAGTGTTGACTCAAGCCGTGACGGCCCAAGCCAATAGGGATGTTATGGTTCCCACAAACACAAATGTGAGTACGACGACTTCTAGAGTGATGGACTTCACTAGGATGAATCCTCTGGAGTTTCATGGTTCTAAAGTTGAGGAAGATCTTCAAGAGTTTATTGATGAGGTCTATAAGGTTTTGATGGTCATGGGAGTTCCGCCGGTGTAAAAGTCGGTGTTGGCCACTTATCAATTGCAAGGTGTTGCTCAAAGTTGGTTCAACCAATGGAAAAAAGGGAGACCATAAGATGTAGGTCCTCTTGATTGGGAGAAGTTTAAGGTTGATTTTCTTGATAGGTTCTTTCCAATTGAGATGATGTAAGCTAAGGTGATTGAGTTTATTAACCTTCGACAAGAAAGTATGAGTGTGAGGGAATGCTCTAAAGTTCACACAATTGTCTAAGTATGCTCCAACAATGGTTACCGATTCAAGGGCTAGGATGAGTAAGTTCATTTTGGGTGTGTCCAAAATGGAGGTTAAAGAGTACCGAACCACCGAGCTCATTAATGACATGGACATCTCTCGTTTCATGGTGCATACACAACAAATTGAGGGGGAGAAACTTAAGGAAAACTCTAGAGAGATAGAAGGGCTAAGACCATTGATGGTAATTTCTCTCATGCAAGGTCCAATGGACATGGTCATCCTAGATTTCGACAAAGGTTTTTCGATCAAGGTTCCTCCAATGTTCCTGCTAAGTTCAAAATATATAGGGTGTTGAACCTTAAGCCTCAAGGAAGTAATAGTAGTGGATCTTCATTGTCCATGTCTACTTGTACTAAATATGGAAAAAAGCAAAAGGGTAAGTGCCTAGACGGCATAGATGGTTGCTTTAGTTGTGGTAAAATTGGTCACAAAATGAGGGATTGCCCAATGTTTGCAGCAAAATAAAGAGAGGGAAAGAAAGCTCCTCCTAGTGACTCGGGTTCCAATTCTCCTAAGCAAAACCATTTCTATGCACTTCATACTCGAGTTGAGCAAGAGAGTTCTCCAGGTGTGGTTACCGATATGTTGAAAGTTTTCCAACTTGATGTTTATGCTTTGCTTGATACAAGTGCTACCTTGTCTTTTGTGAAACCATATGTGGCTATGAGGTTTGATGTTCTTCCAAATGTGTTGTTAGAACCTTTTTTTTGTCTATACTTCCGTTGGTGATACTATTGTGTCTAAGAGCGTCTATAGAAAGTGTCCCATTTCCTTATCCCATAGAGTTACTCTTGTTGACTTGGTAGAGCTTGATAAGTTAGACTTTCATGTTATTATTGGTATGGATTAATTTCATTCATGTTATACTTCTATTGATTGTAGAACTTGTGAGTCAAGTTTCGATTTTCGAATGAGTCTATCATAGAGTGGAAGGGGGGAAATTCAATGCCTAAGGGCCAGTTTTTCTCTCATTTTAAAGCTAGAAAGATTATTTCTAAGGGTGGCATTTACCATCTAGTTTGGGTGAGGCATTTACCATCTTGAGTCGGTCCCCATTGTTAATTAGTTTTCAGAAGTGTTCCCATATGATTTATTTGGTATTCCCCTCGAGTGGGAAATAGACTTTAGTATTGACCTTCTCCCAGATATGCGACCTATATCTATTCCTCCTTACCGTATGGCTCTGGTAGAAGTAAAAGAGTTGAAAGAACAATTGAAAGATTTATTAGATAAGGGTTTCATCCGACCGAGTATATCTCCATGGGGTGCTCCAGTTTTGTTTGTTAGAAAGAAAGATGGTTCTCTTCGTATGTGTATTGACTATCATTACTTGAATAAGGTGGCCATTAAGAATAAGTATCCACTCCCAAGGATAGATGATTTATTTGACCAACTTCATGGAGCAAGTTATTTCTCTAAAATTGATCTTCGATCGGGTTATCACCAATTGAGGGTGAAGGGAGATGACATTCCAAAGATGGCTTTTCAAACTCGGTAATGTCATTTGGATTGACTAATGCTCTAACGACTTTTATGTATTTGATGAATAGAGTGTTTAGATGACATGTTTGTGATTGTGTTCATTGTTAATATATTGATCTATTCTAGAAGTGAGAATGAGAATATTGATCATTTGTGGATCATGTTGTAAATTCTTAAGGACCAAAAAATTTTTGCAAAGTTTAGCAATTGTGAATTTTTGTTAAGGTCCATATCTTACCTCAGTCATATTGTTTTGAGTAAGGGTATAGAGGTAGATCCTAAGAAAATGAATGTGGTCAAGTGTTGTCCTAGACATCTAACTCCTTCAGTTATTAGAAGTTTATTTGGTTAAGCCAGTTACTATAAAAGGTTTTTTGAGGGATTTTCTTTAATAGCCTCTCCTTTGACGGCTTTGACTAAAAAGAAGGCTAAGTTCATATGGTCCGAAGCTTGTGAGAAGAATTTTCAAGAGTTGAAAGATAGACTTACTTCCGCTCCGGTGTTGACCTTACCAGAAGGGATGGATGGTTTTGTTATTTATTGTGATGCCTTGAGAATTGGGCTAGGGTGTGTGATTATGCAAAATGAGAAAGTTATTGCCTATGCCTCAAGGCAACTTAAAATGCATGACAAGAATTATCCAACTGACGACCATGAATTAGCGGTGGTTGATTTTTCCTTAAAGATTTGGAGGCACTATTTGTATGGAGTTCATGTAGATGTGTTTACTGACCACAAGAGTTTACAATATTTGTTTAATCAACTATCTTTAAATCTTCGCCAAAGAAGGTGGCTTGAGTTATTGAAAGATTATGACATGAGTGTTCTTTATCACCTCGGTAAATCTAATGTGGTAACAGATTCTCTTAGTCGGTTATCTATGGGTAGTGTTGCTCATATCAAAGAAGAAAAGAAAGTGTTGGTTCGAGATGTTCGTAGATTTGGTCAATTTAGTGTTCAACTAGTGGAATCCACCAAGGGTGGTGTTATGGTTCATAATGGTTCTGAATCATCGTTTGTAAGGGATGTGAAAGACAAGCAAGGTCTTGATCCAATTTTGGTAAAATTGAAAGAAGTGGTGCTGAAGAAATCCGTTGAGGCTGTCTACCAAGGGGGAGATGGTGTACTTAGATATCAATGTCACTTATATGTTCCGAATGTGGATGACTTTAGGGAACAAATCTTGACAAAAGCTCACAATTTGCGGTATTCCATTTATCCGGGAGCCACCAAGATATACCGTGATTTACGGGAAGTCTATTGGTTGAATGACATGAAGAAAGTTATTGAGGAATCTGTGGCTAAGTGTCGAAATTGCCAACAAGTAAAGGTTGAGCATCAGAAACCATGAGGTTTATCCCAAGATATTAGCATTCCTACTTGGAAGTGGGAAGATTTGAATATGGACTTTATTGTTGGTTTGCCTCACACTCGATGACAACATGACTCGATTTGGGTTATAGTAAATCGTATGACGAAATTGGCTCATTTTCTTCCCATCAAGATTTCCTATTCGGCGGAGGATTATGCCAAGTTGTACTTGAGAGAAATGGTAAAGTTGCATGGAGTCCTTTGTCCATTATTTCCGATCGTGGTACCCAATTTACCTCTCAATTTTGGAAGTCATTCCAAAAGGGTCTTGGTACTCATGTTAAGCTCAGTACGACCTTTCATCCCCTAACCTATGGGCAAGAAGAGCGTACTATCCAAACTTTGGAAGATATGTTAAGGGCTTGTGTGATTGATTTTAAGGGTAATTGGGATGACCATTTTCAATTGATTGAATTTGCGTATAATAATAGCTATCACTTGAGTATGGATATGGCTCCATTAGAGGCCTTACATGGTATGATCTCCTATAGGTTGGTTTGAGGTGGGTCAAGTTTCCCTCATAGGTACCAAATTGGTACATAAGGCCATAGAGAAAGTCCGACTTATTAGAGAAAGGTAGAAAATTACTTAAAGTCGGCAAAATTCATATACCGATGTGAGAAGGGATCTTGAGTTTGATGTTAATGATTGGGTTTACTTGAAAATCTCACCCATGAAGGGTGTCATGAGGTTTGGTAAGAAAGGAAAGCTTTGTCCCCGATATGTAGGCCCGTATAAGATTTTGAGGCGTGCTGGTAACTTTGCTTATGAGTTAGATTTGCCAAATGAGTTGGCATCGATGCATCTAGTTTTCCATGTCTTTATGTTGAAGAATTGTGTTGGTGATCCGACATCTATAGTTTCCTTAGAAGGTTTTAGAGTTAAGAAGAATCTCTCATATGAAGAAATTACGGTTGAGATTTCAAACTGGCAAGTTAAGAGGTTGAAAAATAAGGAAGTAGCTTCCGTGAAAGTGTTGTTGAAGAATCAATTGGTTGATGGTGCTACTTGGGAAGTCGAGCTCGATGTGTTGTCTGGATATCCTCATTTTTTTCCTTCTACTCCTACTATAGCTTGAGATAATGAATTTCTCTTTGTTTGTCCTTTGTTTTGGAGTCATGTGTTTTATGCATTAATTCCTTGATTTCCTTACATTATGCATGTTCATGAAGAACTTGTGTTTCGAAAGAAAATGAGTTTATATGACTGATCGTCCTCATGTTGTTGTGCATTAATTATGAGTTGCCTATAAACTACATAAGATGAATTGATGAACATGCTTTAGCTATGCTTTTTGAGAACGAATTGCATATAGGCTCCATGAGATTGTGTTGAGCATGCTTTTAACTTGGAGAAGGCAGTTCCCTCTTTAAAATGAGTAATATTGAAATTGCATGCCTATTGGGTTGTTAGATGTAGTTCCTACTTCCTTATAATTCATTGAGCATGCTTAGCTTGGGGTTGATGTTTCCTCTTTGATTTGTGCATTGCATGCATGATGGGCAGTTAGACTTAGTTGCACCCCTCTTATAATATTTTGATAACGTCCTAGCTTGGAGTCAATAGTTCCTCCATGGTTGTATGCATTGCAATGTAGGTTGGGTTGTTCATTCCTCTCCCAATCTCTTAGAACCAGTTTGAATCTCATTCAAGGATGAATGTTCCCAAGGGGGAGATATTGTAACACCCCAGACTCGAGAAATGAAAAAATAACCATTTCTAATAGTTGCAGGTGCCAATCCACGCTGGCCACCCACGGCCCGTGGACCTATGTAATCCACATGTTTTTAAGTTATGAATCATATGATGTGGGATTTTGATCTTAAAGGAAGAGTTTTATCAAAATTAAGCATGCATTACTAGCTTTACATGAATTTATGATGAAATCCATATCTAACCCATGTTTTCTATGTATTGATGATTGAAAGTGGGTTTTGAACCTCAAGAGGTAAATTATGGACTTATGTATTTTCTTATGAAATCTATATAAATGTTTTAAGGATGCTTTCAGACTGAAGTACCAATGATGATGATGTTGTTGTGTTGTTGAAAGGATACTCTCATAAACACATACTAGCATGATGTGAAAGGTTTTGTCACATAGAAAGGATTCTTAGGTTGGAAGGCTTTCTCACCTAATTTAATCAAATAGTTAGAGCTATCCTAATGAATTAGCTCGGATTGGTTATCCTACGGTACCTTTCCATGGATAATGAGAAAAAGTAATAAAATACTATTCCGTGGAATTTATGTTTAGTACCGAGAGGATATTGATATTGAGATGGAAGCTCTACCATTAGTAGAGACCATATTTCTAGAAGTAATCTCTTGAGATAGAAGCTCACCTGTTAGTATAGGTTGGGTTTCTAGTAGCAATCTCCTTATCCCTTAAACTATGTGCCCCCATAGGACGATTAGCTAGTGGATCCGCTTAAGGTAATAGTTAATGGTTCCGCCTTGGCAAGTAGGACAACCCTTTTCGCTGTGGGAGACTCGGGGGGATCATGTTATAGCTCACATTGTCTATATGTCAGTTAAGGATAATTCCATACATTAATAATGAACTAAGGTTACTTCGAGAAGTATCTCATATGTTTTCAAATGTTTTAAACATAATGTTAGCTTGCATTGACCATGGTTTTATGACTTATAACTTCTAATTATCTTATATTATGTTTTAGCTTGGTCAATGATAAAACATCTGAAGCTCACCTCATCCAATTCTAGATGTAAACGATCGTTAGTTAGTATAAAACCAAACGAAGAGTTGGGGTCAAACCCACAGGGAGTGGTACGTGTCTAAAATTTAGTTATGAAGTACAAACATGGTGTAAATGGTTATAGGAATAAAAATTATCGAAAACATACAAATAAATCTAAAGGGGTGACAACGAATGTCAGATAGGGGGTTTGGATTTGCAATGAACAGCTGAAAGAACAACGAAAATATGGGAAATTAAAATATAGAGAGCAATTCTTGGGATGTGATCGATAATAGGCTAATTATGCTATATAACTAATTGAAATCTAACGATGAGTTGCTGAAACATTGTGGGTAGACTGGACTTTAAATGTAATAGCTTTCTCTTGAACAAGTATTACAGCTCAAGTGATTTCTTTCGAACATCAACAAGCTTAACAAGATAACCAGCCCACAACCTTAATACATCCACTCTCTCGAGCTAGATGGGTAGGATTGGATTTAAGATTCACTTTCTGGAGCTGAACCCATATTGAACCAATACACACAAATCATTAATCAAAAGTTTTGGTCCCAAAACCCCTTTCTAAAGCAAGCTAAAAACGTAAAATTAGAATTGCATTTGTAACTACAATTCATAGATTAAAACTCAACTAATGATTAAACCCACATTAAAATAGTAATTTCATCATCAAACAACAACACCCACACGATAATTAGACAAATAAACACATGATCACACCACAAAAATTGGAGTTTTAGCTACACATCATAAAAAAAAAAAAACGGTTACTATATGCATTATCCATGATCTCGGTAAGAGTCTCCAAGCCTTAACAATGCTTTCCAAGAATTAAATTCAAAGACGCACTTTCAAATCCTCCAAATTATACAATTAGAACTCAAAAACAAAGAGAAAACTCTAACACTAGAATGGGAACTGTAATATCTGGGACAGAAATCCTCAAAATTCCATTTAAAATCTAATTTATACTTTTCTGAAATTTCGCCTGAAAGTCCACTCGGCGGATTAAGTTTCGCCTCACTAAGTGTATCGGCAATCTGCCGGTTGTCCTTTTCCATCACCATTTTGCAGTGTCCTTCAGCATCTCAGGTCCTGTAACTTTGGGAGATCCAATTTGTTGTCATGGAACCGATCGGCGATCCGCTGACTACTCATTTTTGTGGCTAACTAAGTTCTTCCCTAGGGCTGGCATGCTGGAACTTTGGGCGAGCTAAAGAGCCACTCGGCGGTGCGCCGAGTGGTCTTGGCAATATCCAAAATTGCTTTTTCTTCACTTCTTTAGCGCTTTAGTTCCTTTTTGTCCGGTTATGATCAATTGTGCACTCAAACTTTCGAATTGTAACTCACCATCATCAAGAGTACTCAAGCTCACAATCTTTGCTTCAAATGCAAGCTCAAGCTCAACAAAGGTATTCAAATTCCCTCATAACAAAGATGATTCCATATTCACACAGTATTTCTCAACAATTTAAGATTTCAGAATCATATACAACACTTACACTCACAAAGATGAACAGATGCATGACTTCGCTCATAAACATGCCCTTATTTTCCAATCAACATTAGATTCAGCTCACTCAAGATCACAAACGTCTTTTTAAGGCTTGTAACGGGGCTGAGTGTAAAGGTATAGTCATTTAGGCTTAGTGGATTCTCCCTTCATGAAGTATGGCCTGAACATCACGTTCCTCCTTTTCTTTTAACATTTCAAACATGCTCATAATCCACCCCATTGTTAAACTTCATATGAACAACCGGATACCCCATTTCTTTTGAAATTTTCACTACTTTATTTCACAACTTTTTTTGTCTTTTTCTTTTCTTTCTTCTCTTTCATTTTTATTTTCTTTTACATGGAGGGGTTCCATCTTTTTCAAAACAATCCATAAAAAAAGGGGTATTTTTCACACTCCTTGGCTTTCCTTCTCTTTTCACCACACCCCCAACTTACACTTTTGGCCTAAGTTGGCTATTCAAACAAACCATACTTCATGAAAGTTATGGGCGATTGGATAAAAAGATGTCACAATTGCTCAAGTTTCTTCCAAGCAAAGGGGTAAGGTTCAAAAGGGGCCAAGCAAGATTCACACTTCTCACAAGGTTGGCCATAAAGAGGTATGTAATCAAATAGGGTTCACTCTTCAAACTTTTTGCCTAAGATCATGTCTATTGCTTGCATCACTCAGTCAACCGGACCAACGGGGCAAATTCTAGCTGTCATCATGTACAATGTTCAAGGTAATCTCACTACAGAAGGCATTGATACACTTATCAAACAAGACTCCACACCTTCTAGTTAGCGTGCATTGCTTATCACAAGAGACTCATTTGACAACTGGCTAGCCACAACGAGATGCTAAAAGTTCACATATTGCCTATGTAACTTTATTTTCCTCATCATAGCCACAAATTCATTTTTTTCAATTAGGATCACTATACAAGTCATCAGTATTGACATCAACCGACACTCAAATTTGCACAAAAATAACAACATTCACACATAAAAGAGGTGGCCAAATTTTAAAATTTGGTTCAAAACCATTTTCAATCAAAAGAATGGGCCACAAGCTAAGAACATCCACAACACAATTCAACAACCAAGATATATATCATAACCAATAAGCTCAATATTCACAAAATAATCACAAGAGGTAGTTATGGAAATATCTCACCCCACCCAACAAAATAAGCAATTGTCCTCAAATGCAACTAAAACAAAAACAGTGTTTAAAAAGTAACAGAAAGGGAGGGGGAAAGTCATATTGCCAGGCTACGCCTGGGGCGTATTATGCATGTCCGCCACTTCATCTGTCTGGGCATCCGTGTCTGGGGTAATACTCTCAGGCTGGGTATCAATTGCGGGTGTCTCATAAACATTAGATCCACTGGAGCCCACCATGGATACATCCCTCGAAGTGGCCTGAAAAGCTGAATCTACCATGGAATCTTCTAAGTGAGTCAGCCTTCAAAAATAGTCTCCTCCTGATCACCAAACTGCTCCTCATCAGTCTCGGCCTCAAATTCTGCAACAACATAATCAACTCTAACCTCATCTCTGGTAGTGGCAAGAGGCACATTAGCATGACCTGGAATATCGGTGTTCGGGTCATCCGAAATCTCCACAGTCCCAAAGATAAAGGGCAAATTAGTGGACCATAACCGGTCCACATATTTCCTCAACTTAGTAAAAGAGGCCTTCAAGGTCGTCTCCTCTTCATTAGCACTATTTCCTCTCTCACATACCTCTACTCTCGCTGTAATGGCATTAATCGAAACCCTAAGAGGTGTCAGTGCAGCAGTAAGGGCTCTCTCGATCATCCCAGGAACAACGGCCTCTAGCCGGGAGGCATGCACATCAGCAGACTAGAAAAAGTGTACCATCTTGTAAAATATGGCATGGGTAATCGAAGGCCTAGAAACAAAAGTGACAGCATCAGATCTAGGGGTATGGGGACCAGTAGAAGTATTCGGAGTCTCAGAAAAAGGAAGTACAAATGTCCTTGAGGGCCCACTGGACTGACTATGCATGACTGCCTACGTATGTATCATAGCAACATCAACCTCCGGGGTTTTGGCTATTAGAGTTGCTCTCCTTCTTTCAGCCTTATCCTTCTGGTACTCGGCCTCAATATGCCGGATGTCAGTAGAGGAAGTGGGTGTCAACTCCATATCTGTATTCTCATATAGAGGAACATGGGCTCATTTGCACAGCTCGGTGATCAACACCAAGAATGAGAGTAAAGTTTGTTTCTGTCTAGCCCTCATGGCCATCTCCTGCTCAATCAGCATCCCTAGATTCAACTTCTGGCGAGAAATGATAGAGCCTAAACATGCTACCTTTAGGTTTCGAAGAATGGATTCATTTTGAGATGGCATAATCGTTCTGCTCATGAATCCAAACCAGTATCAAGCTGCCACATTGAGATCCTTCTTTTCTATGGGCACACCTGCCTCTATCCACCTCGGGGTGGCATCAGATAATAAGGTTGCTTTCCAACCCCTCAGGTCCTCCAATGTCTTCCTCTAAATCACATCGATATAGTCGTGCACAAAGTCATAAGTGCACCCAGAACGACATTGATGTTGGAACTGTCGCACTTCACCTTCTTGCTTCGGACTATGACACAATCAACCGACTTGAACATGCAGGATTTTTTCTCCCCTTAGGGACCATCAAAACTCCCGGACCTAATTAGGAATGTAGGTTCCTTGGGGTTTAGTGAAAATCTGAAACTTATGGAACTTGAGAGTGTTCCATATCTATAGATACCTGTCTACCACACAATCTGTGGACAACATCTTCTCCTCAAGAATAGCCCTCAATCCCTCAGCCTTTAGTGTGTTGAGAGACCAAGAAGGAGGACCCTGTACTGGTGGTGTTGAGAGCACAATCTAAGTTGAAGCTGGAGGAGGAGGAGGTACTAGGATCCTAGACAGATTATGCATCACATTGGAGTGGATCTCTGCTCTCCGAGCCTGCAGTAGCTGGTCATCTTCAGTCTCAGAGATGGAAGCCTGAGAATCCTGAGATTTCTCCTCGCTGTCTGTTGTGGTTAGGTGAGTTTCGTAGATCCCCTCACTGTCGGAGTTGTACTCTGGTGTCTCAACCACGGGCACCTTGCCCTTTCCCTTGCCTTTTCCTCCCTTAGAAGGGAGTTTGGTTACCTTTACTCTAGATGCAGATGAACCCTTATTGATAACCACTTCACGTGCCCACTTTCGAGGCGACATGTCTCTTCCGATCACATTAGGTCTAGCTATTTCGTCAAACAAAGTGGAAAAACGTTAGAAAGAGTTCCAATAAAAGTACAGAAAAGAAGTTGCAGAAAGACTGGCTGAACCATTCGGTAAATCACCGAATCACTTTGGCGAGTAAGTCGGGCTTGCCGAAAGTACCAGCAGAAATTTTTTCTAAACTCAAGATAGTTCGGCCATGTCAAGGATCATTCGATGGAACACCGAGACCAATCGGCGAGCTACAAGATGCTCGCCAAAATGCACAGTGCATTTTAGGGATTAGGGGCGCAGAAAGGCGATTAAGAAGGACTTTCACCGAGTAAACTCGATGAGCACATGCATATCGTCAAAAGATACACACCACAAACTCAACAATTTAAGAAATTAAAGGTGATCTAGGGGCACTTTGGTGAACCACCGAACGGTTCGGTGAGCTCAACCCAGCTCGCCAAACAACCCAACATGCCAACTTTCAACCCCTAATTTCAAAATCTAACGCGCAGCCTATGAAAACAAAATTAAACACCTACACTATAAAATTAAGGTTAGACACATACTACCATACCCTCGGGGTACTCAGACTTCCCCTGATTTCGCCAAAATAGGCCATTTGATGTCTTTTACCCTTAAAATAACGTCAAACGCTCCATCATTGGGTAAACTACGTCATTTAGCATAATTCGGGGTTATTCATACTTCAGCCTGCTAGACCCAACACAATTTGACCGCAACCCAACGATTAAGACTCCATTTTAATAAGAAAGGACACATGAATCAATCAAATACGCATCATTAGGCACTAAATCAACTCATTACAGACAGTTTGTTAATCAAGCACGGTAAAATGAACTACCCGATAGGAATGAACACCATATTATCAATTTGCATTGAAGTTTAACCACATATAGAGTTTGGGGTTCGGAACACCAACCTTAATGCCAAATTTTTTATTTGTAAAGCTAGGTGGCAAAGCTCCACAATTTGAGCAATAATTTCACACAATAAGAGAGAAAAAACAAGAAAATATGAAAGATCTAAAGTACGAAGTGAGAGTATGAGAGTTAAATGGGAGAAGATGGAGGATTTTAAAATTTTAAATCGTTTGGCATTTGAAACCTTTCAGTTCGCACTCCCTTCGGCAGTGTAAGTCGAGTCCGCTAAACTACTCGGTGACGCGCCGAGTGGTACTTTGGCTCACCGAGTTTTACAGGACTCCCAGCAATTTGGAGGTTCAAATGGCGGAGAAAGTCGGACTCGCTGACCTGTTCAGCGAGTCGCCGACTAAGCTTATAGCTCGCCTAGTTTTACAGAGTTCTCCTTCAAGCTAGGTGGTTCCAACGGCGGTCCAAGTTGGGTCTCGCCGACCTCTTCGACGAATGGCCGACTTGATTTTTTGCTTGCCAAATTACCCATTTTCCTACTCCTTTCGCTTTTCAACTTGCACAATCAACGCCCGTTATTCACAAACAAACTTTAAAAATATCAAATACTTGGGTTGCCTCCCAAGAAGCGCCTTATTTAACATCGTGGTGCGATAGAAATACAAATTTAAGCTTCATTTTAGGGGTTGGTCATTGTGTCACTAGGCAACCCCCATTTTTGTCTTGGATTCAATTGGGTCGAGATTTGACCTATTTGTATTTCATGCTTCTTAATAGAGACTGAATGAGAAGTCACGGTCTAATTTTGTGTTGAGACATCTTCATTCATCTCTTACAACACCTTGTCTAACCCTTCAACTTTACTAGGAATACGTGAGAGCACATCTTTTGTACGACCACCTTCTGATTCCTTGGGCTTTTGATTCTCATAGGGTGGGACGTACATGTTGTTGTCCCTCTCTCTCTCTTTCAAATTGGCATTACGATTACGCCAATCTCTATCACGGTCTCTCTAACCTTCATCTCTGTTCCAACCTTGATTTCCACTTAGCCTTGGATAGTTTGGGTGAAATCCTCCTCCTTGATTTGCAAGGAAGTTCACTTCCTTATTGTACAACGGTTCAAAATGTTTTTCATTGGGGTTTACTTCACCAACCCCCACAACATTAACACTCTTTGCACTACTACCCATGACCTTTTTAGCCAAGTTATCCAGTTGGGTCATAATTTTGGCCATGTTTTGGTCTCTCTGTTGATCCTTTTCGATCTGCTCTTTTGTCATTCTAAATGTGAGAGGAGACACTTAATTCTCACGAGTGTACATGCTCTGTTAATCTTGGTCATGCAATCAAGGAGTTGAGATGCTACTTCATAGGGTTGTTGCATTATACCACCGGGAACAAGTTGATCAACAACTCCTTTATTCACCGAATCAATAATCCTATAGAAGTATTGTAGCAGCACGTCATTTAGATGTCCATGAGTTGGGAGCTGAAGCACCAAATTCTAAAATGAGCCACATATCGTGGTTTGGCTCACCTTCCAAGCATATGAAACCTTGGATGCTATCTTTGAGCGCCATCATCTTTGATGGAGGAAAGAAACTCACTTGGAATGCTTTGGTCAGCTCATCCAAAGAGGTGATGGAGTCCCTCGTTAACTCAGATAAAAATTTGGTAGCTTCATCCATCAAAGAGAATGGGAACAACCTGAGATGAACTGATTCTTGTGATCTATTCTTGAATGAGAACTGACCACAAATGTCCACGAAGTTCCAAATATGCTCATGGGAATCCTCATGAGCCAGCCTTCTGTATGATCTTTTCAAATGTAGGAGCTGAAGCATTGTGCTAGTGATGTGGAAAACATCGTTTCCTTGGGCCAGATGTAGATGAATTGCACCAACACCACCCAATTGCATTGGGTCATTTACATGATTCACAGATTTCCAATGTCATTTTGGTGACCCACTTGGCTACCATTACTCTCGTTTACACTCATCTATACCTCTGCTCAACAAAAACAACACAAGCACAAGTCAAAGTAAGTTGATTAAACTATAACATAAAAAGAACACAATTCAACTTCAATAATAGAATTTTAAACAAAACCACATCCTAGTAGCGACTCCATATTGATAGAATGTCTCAAGAACACCTCATCCAATTCTAGGTGTAAACGATTATTAGTTAGTATAAAACCCAATGAACAGTGAGGGTCGAACCCACATCGAGTGGTCGTGTCTAAAATTTAGTTATGAAGTAAAAGCGTGGTCTAAATGGTTATAGGAATAAAAATTATTAAAAACATACAAATAAATCTTAATTGGTTACAACAATTGTAAGATGGGGGGTTTGGATTTGCAATGAACAGCTGAAACAACAACGAAAACAGGGGAAAATAACAATATAGAGAGGAATTCTTGGGATGTGATTAATTACAGGCTAATTATGCTATATGGGTAATTGAAATCTAACGATGAGTTGCTGAAACATTGTAGGTAGACTAGACTTTAAGTGTAATAACTTTCTATTGAATAACTACTATGGCTCAGGTGATTTCTTTTGAACATCAACAACCTTAACAAGATTACCAGCCCACAACCTAAATACATCCACTCTAAAGAGCTAGATGGGTAGGATTGGATTTAAGATTCACTCTCTCGAGTTGAATCCATATTGACCCAATACCGACAAATCATTAATCAAAAGCTTTGGTCCCAAAACTCCTTTCTAAAGCAAGCAAAGACCTCAAAATTATAATTGCATTTGTAACTACAATTCATAGATTAAAACTCAGCTAATAATTAAACCCACATTAAAATAGTACTTTCATCATCAAACAACAATACCCATACGATAATTAGACAAATAAACACATGGTCACACCCCAAAAATTGGTGTTTTAGCTACATATCATAAAAACAGAGAAATGGTTACCAATTGCATTAGCCATGATCTGGGTAAGAGTGTCCAAGCCTTTACAATACTTTCCAAGGATTAAATTCAAAGACCCTCTTTTAAATACTCATTCTACAATTAGAACTCAAAAACTAAGAAAAACCTGTAAGTCTAGAATGGGAACTGTAATATCTTGGAGAGAACTCCTCAAAATTCCATTTAAAGTCCATTTTATAGTTTCCCAAAATTTATCCTGAAAGTCCACTCGGTGGATTAAGTCGCATCTCACCGAGTGTATCGGTGATCCGCCGATTGTCCTCTTCCATTGCCATTTTCATTGGCCTTTAGCATCTCAGGTCTTGTAACTTTAGGTGATCCTATTTGTTATCGAGGAACCGATTGGCGATCTGCCGAATGCCAATTTATATTATCAACTAGGTTCATCCCCAGGGCTGGCATACTGGAACTTTGGGCGAGCTAAAGAGCCACTTGGTGGTGCACCCAGTGGTCTTGGTGATCTTCATAATTGATTTTTCTTCACTTCTTCAGCTCTTTAGTTCCTTTTTGTCCGGTTGTGTCCTTGCCTTGCTTTTTAGCCTTCATACCTGTAAATCACCACTTTAACATCAGTTTAGAGCATAAAATAGGCATTTGTGGAAACTTATACTATCAAAAGAAAGCCCTAAATGAGTCCAAATCTCAGACTCATCAGTCAATTGCATGTCATGAAATAAAATGTCCTTTTTAGCATGTTTTAAATGTTTTATGCATGGACATCATACTTGGTACATTGTTTTGTACTAATGCATACTCTAGCCTACATTTAGCCCAAATGTAGGGTCCTATATTCAGGGTTCTCAGTTTTGTGGCTAGTGGTTGACTTGATTGATTTCATGAGCTTGGTGAGTCCTCATGCTTCGAGGATGGATTTCGTTGTTTTAGTTTATTTCTTGTATTTAACCTTTCGACATGATGTATGGGCTAGGCCAAATTTCATTTTATTGTATTAGATGGCTCTGATGAGACAAGTGTTTTAGACTTCCACTTTTCTGTTATAATAACTACTGGACTTGGCCTATTGTTTTACTCTTATTGTTAAATTTCTTATGTTATGCTAGTTAAGTGGCTTCTATGGAGTCCTTCGGGGTTCTATATGCCATGTTAAATCTAGGGGGTACCTTGGGTTGTGATAGATCCCCTAAAATGATAGAAATGTGACTACTTAAGGCTGATCGTATTGTGAAGAAACTAATTGGGGTTCTACAAGATGTTCTACTTAAATTTGAGGCATTCATTTGTTTGGAGGATTTTGTGATATTGAACTGTAAGTTGACTTTGAAGTACCTATTATCTTAGGGAGACCATTCCTTCCTAGTGGGCGTGTTTTAGCTATTATAAAGAGAGGACAAATGAACTTTTGATTAAGCAATGAAGAAGTGATATTTAATATTTTCAAATCAATGAATAATAAAATTGATCTTAAACCTGCATTCGTTATGAATTGTACTTTTGAGGAGAACCTAGAGGTGTCCATTAAGGATAGATTAGGTGTTGAAGCATTGGTTGGAATGATCATGAGTTTTGATGGTGAGTACATTGAAGAGTATGATGAGTTAGTTGTTACACTTAATGGGGTGGATTATATTCGGCGCTCAACAAAGAAGTTAGATGTCACGACTCTCCCATCTTATTTATGGTATGTGATTTTTGGCCAAAATTGTACTTTGTCGGGTATTATTGTTGTTGATTTGAAAGAATGGCAAGTAGAGGCGTTGATATCGGTGTTGAAGTGGTTCAAAAGGATGATTGGACGGATGATTGCCAGCATTGTTGGAATTCCACTAGGTATATGCTCTAACAAGGTCAAACTCATGCCTGACACTAAATCAAGTACTGAGCACCGGAGAATATTTAATCCACCGATGCTTGAAGTTGTGAATAAATTGATCATCAAATGGTTATATGCTAGGATAGTTTATCCGATAGGCGATAGTAATTGGGTATGTCTGGTTCAATGTGTACAAAAGAAGGGAGGAATCATTGTGGTTCCATATGCAAAGAATGAGATTGTCCCGATGAGGCCTGTTATTAGTTAGAGGGTCTGCATGGATTACTGCAAGTTAAATGCATAGACAGAGAAAAATCACTTTCCAATGTTGTTCATGGATCAAATGTAAGATTCTAACACCTCGAAAACTAGTAGGCTAAACTATAGCAAAAACATGAGGGTTAACATCAAGGAAAAAGGGTTAAAATCAAGGATGGAGGGCAAGGGCCAAAATAGTGGTTTAAGGCAGCTTCCTTTGGTGTAGGCACTTCCCCACCTACCACACCCATCACCACGACTAGTGGACAAGACCACGGATGGTGGGAGGGCTCATGGAGGGCTAGGCAGTAGCCTTGCCAAAACTGCCTAAAAATAACCTCCCCCCTTCACGAGCCACTTCACGGCCCATGGTCAAGACCACGGCGTGTGGGAAGGCTCATGGGAGGGAGTTGGTAGTGTGAGTTTTGAGAGAAGTGTCTTAGCCACTGCCTGAAGATCTACGAGAGGGACCACGGCTCGTGGAGCCCCTTGTGATGATGCCTTGGGTATGTGAGCTAAGGGCACATGTTGCCCAAGCTACTGCCTCAAGACCACGGAAGGGACCACGACTCGTGGAGCCCCTCGTGGCACCTGACAGCTCACTCTAAGTGAAGGTTATTTTTGGTATTTCCTTTTTAAGTCCTATCAATGTGAAGTCATTTTGTCTTATTTTTATGCACCTATATATTCCTTTTTAAGTCAAAATACACCCCTTATCTCCATTATTTCGCAAAACCCTAATCAAGTCCCAAAGAGTTCATCTTCTACAAAAACTCTCTCTAGAACTCTAAGGATGACGAAAAAGGAAGTGGAACTAGGGGGTTCTAGAAGATAGGGTGTCTACTCAAATTCCTTAGATTTGTTTACAAAGGTATGGTAATTCTTCATCCATTGATAGAATCCATCCATGGAGTCCCTCCAAACTCAATTTCAAAACTAGTGATTTCCCCCAAAAGTTAGGGTTTTGCTTCAACTCATGAAAAACGTTTTAATGATTGATTTATGATGGATTATGATTGAATTGATGATTTATTGTTGATTTATGATGAAATCCCCAAAGAACCCATGAAACCCCCATATTTCACAATTATACACTTGTGATGTGGGTTAGTTGATTATATAAGGATAATATGAGATTATGCTTATAGTAATTGAGCTATTTGAATTATGTTATTATCCATGTCTAATGTAGTAATTCAAGATATGTTGATTGAGATGAGCTTTGTCCTTGAAAAGGCAAGATATAATGTAATGCATGAATTGTGAAGTTTATATATATGCTTTAAGAACACTTTGAGAGTGAAGTGTCCATGACTATGATAATGTGGTTGTGTTGATTGAAAGGCTATTCTCATGAACACATAATGAACATGATGTGAAAGGCTTTATCACAATATGATGCTCCTAAGGTTGAAAGGCGAGTCTCACCTACTGAATCTATGAGCTATAGTATAAATTGTGTTGAATTGAGTGTCAAGACATTCTTTCATGCATATGAACTTAAGTCAAAAGCTTAATATGTACACTGTGGAAATTATACTTAGTATCGAGTGGATATTAAATATGAGGTCGAAGCTCCCCCGCTAGAAAGGGCAGGTTTCTAGTAACAATCTCCCTTATCCCATAAACTATGTGCCCACATAGGTCTTTAGGTAGTGGATCCACCTAAAAGCTATTATGTGATATTTTTACATTAGGCAAGTAGGAAAACCCTTTTCGGTGTGGGTAACGCCGGATTCTATGTTTAGCTCTCATAGTCTATGTCGGTTAAGGCTTATTCCCACTATGACAAGAATATGGACAAGAGTATGAACTATCAACTATGGTTACTCAAGAAGCTTTACTTAGCATGGGTGAGATTATAGGATCTTATTCTGTCACGACCCAAGCCTAGGGCCTAGACGTGACCGGCGAATGGGGAACCCGAAGGAACCCCAAACAAGCCTCATAGCGTATCATTACACATCCTTGGTTGCAGAAGTAATTAAAATGACCATAAGCATAAGCATAATCAAGGGGGAAATCGGGACTAAGGGAGCAAGAGAAAAAAGAAACAGAATGATACATAAATACCATAGATGAGTCAAGCTCAAGCATAATACACAACTTGTCTAACACCACCTCTAAACATGGTTACTTAGCGGGGGCCAAGACAAACTACCGGGCTCACCCTCATAGTCAAAACATAACTAAAAAGGAAAAGTCTTATACATAGCAAGAAATCATAAGCAACGTCCCTGGAATGGAGTACTCACCAATAACCTCGATAGAAAATCGTATTAGCCACGCGGAGGAGGATGGTCAAGCGGTGCTCCGGTCCCTACATGGTGACATCATGTAGGCATAGAGTATGCATTAGTACGTTTGAATGTACTAAGTATATGGGATGCAATGCAATGCGACCATAGATGGACATCATAGACAAAATGCATAATCATACCCGATAGATAGCATATTAATGAGATGATATGTATAATGATGCTTACATAAAAATCACATTTAGTGGGGCGTAGTACATGTCTGGCGAGTGACCATCAATATAGTATTTCCAAGGCCTACCACCTCCTTGGAGAGGCGAAAGAGGTACAAACCCCTCAATGTGGTTACCCGGGCCTACCACCCCCCGAGCTAGGGACCAAGGTACAAACCCCTCGATATGGTTATACGGGCCTACTACCCCCCGTACTAGGGAACCAAGGTACTAACCACTCAATACGGTTACCCGGGCCTACAACCCCCCGAGCTAGGCTTGGTCGACTCACAACACTTATATAGATAAAATCATATACATGTATCCATTTCATCATCATTTCAATGATTATATGACCATCTGTAGGACGTACATTAGACCTTCCATTTCCTAAGAATTCTATAAGTGGGCATTTTATCAAACACATGGTGGGTTACTGTTCATGTAAATAAAATCATGCATTTCAAGAGTACTAAGTCCAACCAGTTCCAAAATCCATATAAATCAGCCCACCAACAACATATATATATATATATATATATATATATATCAACCTTCATAATTTGATCATGGAAGCATGAAAATCATAAACATCACATAATAATTCCATTTCATGATAATATGCAAAATAGACCATAACAGGGTGTGTAGTAGGAATTCCATACTTCAAGAATTCATAAATAATCGTAAGGACACATAAACTTGAAGTAGTAATAGAGGATAAATGGTTGGACTTGTGGAAAGGAAGATTTCCACAATCAAACCCACATACCTCAACTTTGGAGAATCCTTGATGAAGATTGGAATGGAGAATTGAAGCTTGAGATTGAGTCTTGAATCCGGAATTAGAGCTTGAGATGTTTGAATTTGGTTGAGGATCTTGGTGGAATTTTGGAGAGGGCTTAGAGAGTGGCTTTGAAGTTAAAAAAAATGACCAAGTATGGGACATATCCCCTTTTTATAAAAAATGTCCCCAACCCGCCTCAATAAAAAGCTCACTCGAAATTCCAAATCTGCACAGACAAGTTTTACGAAAATGGTCATAACTCCGTCATCCTAACTCGGAATGAGGTGAAACCGAGTGCGTTGGAAAGATAACTTAAAGAGCTTTAATTTAATAGGTTGTGGCCCTTCCAGTTCCTTGTGTGCTAAGATATATGCCCCTTTAAAGTTGACCCTCCAAATCACATTTTTTGCAATTTTCGAATTTTGATACGGTTGCTCTAAAATTCGGGTTAGACCCAATTTCCACTCAATTTGACCCCCTGAATAAGAATATGAAGTCAGATTTCTGAAATCATGCACAAATTTGAGATATATTGAAATTACAATTATAGGTGTTTCCGAAGCACATTTTCGGGCATTTTTTTTTCTTTTTGGGGTTGTTTCATATTCATGCATTGCACAAGTAGACTTTGAGAGTACTTATGATATGTTTCTCCTATGATATGATGATTTATGTAATGAACACACTTATAACTTATGCTTTTCCACTATCTTCAACATTATGTTTTAACTTAGCAAATTGCACGCATTCAACTAAAATGTCAATTTAGCTTTTTATTTTTCATGATTTTAAGCATGGCTACCATACTTGGTGCATTTTTGTACTAACCCATGTTTTCCTACATTTTCCCCAAGTGTAGGGTCTGGTTCTCAAGGTGGTCCTCATTGTGGCTAGAGCTTGGAATTGATCATTTTCCTTGGTTGTTTGGTGAGTCCTCATGATTCGAGGATGAATTCTATTATTTTAGTTTCATTCTTGTATTTTCACTTTCGGATTATGTTGTTTTAGGGTTGTGACCCTATTTTGATTCAAGTACTGTAATAGATGGCTAATTGAGACAATCTAGACTTCCACTTTTCTTTATAAAAATTTTGGACTGAAAATGCGTTTAACTCTGTATTTTTCTTTACTTATGTTATGATATTCTAAGTGGCTTCTGTTAGGCCTTACGGGGTCTATTACGCCATGTTACATCTGGGGTGTTCCCCTAGGTCGTGACAAACTTGGTAATCAGAGCACAAGGTTAGGAATGATTTTAAGATGATGTTTTATAATCCACGTCTAGTAGTCTTGTTCGTGAGTGTGAAGCGCGTCACATTTATGAAATAGAGGCTATAAGATGTTTAGGAAATTTCACTTCTTTCATTACTCTTAAGTTATGCCTTAGAGTTTAACTCTATAAAGTCCCTCTCCTAATCCTTTTTTATGTCTTCACGATATGAATACATGAAGGTCTAACGCTAGAAGGGTGGAAGAGGAGAATGTGAATGAAGGAGTTCCTCCTCAAGATCCTCAAGCTCTGATTGATCCTTTGGTTATGTCAAATGTGGAAGTTAGGTTGCCTCTCCAAATATTGGCTCAAGCTCAACCCGTGACAACTCAAGGACAAGCCATGACGGCCCAAGCTAACAAAGTGGTTGTAGCTCTGGTAAACCCTAATATAAATTCCGCGGCTTATAGAGTAAGGGATTTTTGTAGAATGAAACCCCCAAGTTTCATGGCTCTAAGGAGGGAGAGGATCCTCAAGAATTTGTGGAAGAGGATTATAAAATACTTGATATCATGGGGGTGACTTCGGTAGACAAAGAAGAGTTAGCCGATTACCAATTGATTAAGGTTGCTCAAGTATGGTATACTCAATGTAAGAACGGTAGGTCGGTAGGATTGGGTCCCATAGAGTGGGAATCATTTAAATTGGCATTTCTTAATAGGTACTTTCCCCGAAAGATGAGTTAATCTAAGGTGGAAGAGTTCATTAACCTTAGTCAAGGAGGTATGAGTGTCCAAGAGTATTCTCCAAAGTTTACTCAATTGTCCAAGTATGCTCCGGCTTTGGTGGTGGATTCTAAGGACATGATAAGTAGGTATTTAAGGGGTGTGTCCCGATTGGTAAGAAAAACATGTCGTTCGTCAATGCTCCATGATAATATGGATATCTCATGCCTAATGGTGTATTCTCAACGAATGGAGGATGAGAAACTCCAAGACAAGAATACGGAGGTGAAACAAGCTAGAACCGGTGATGGGAATTTCTCCAAGGCTTAACCTGATTAACAAGGTCGACAAAAGTTCAAACAAAGGTTTTCCAACCAAAGTTCCTCTAATGCTCCACCAAGGGTCAATAAGGATAGGGTGTCTAACCCTAAGCCTCAAGGAGGTAGTGGTGGTGACTCTTATATAAATAGGCCCGATTGTGCAAAATGTGGGAAGAAACATGAGGGGAATTACCTAGCCGGCACGGGTGTTTGTTTTGGATATGGTAAGAGTGGTCATCAATTGACGAATCACCAACACTTTAGGCCAAAGGGAAACAAGGCAAGCAAGCTCCTCCAAGTGGTTCAAACTTAAATGGTGAAAAGCAAAATCACTTTTACGGTCTTCGCTCCCGAGATGACCAAACGAGGTCCCCTAATGTGGTGACCGGTATGTTACAAGTCTTTCTTATAAATGTCTATGCCGTGTTAGATCTCAGTGCTAGTTTGTCCTTTGTAAAACTTTATATGGCCATGAAGTTTGATAAACTCCCCGAAGTGTTATTAGAACCTTTTTCGATTTCTACCCCACTTGGTGATTCTGTGGTGGCTAAGAAGATTTATAGAAGATGACTGATTTCCTTGTTCCATAAAGTTACACTTATTTACTTGGAAGAACTTGATATGTTAGACTTTGATGTTATTCTTGGTATGGATTGGTTGCATGCATGTTATGCCTCTACTAATTGTAGAACTGATTTGACGTATCCAAGCGCTTAATCCAATACTAAGCGTCCATGGTCGTCAATAGTAATATAACCCAACTAGTGAGTTGAGGTCGAGTCCCAAGGGTGCGGTTGGTAATTGAGAATTAAGAGAAAAGCAAGAACTTCGCTCAAGTCAATTATAGCTAAAGACTTATACGAACAAAAACATACCAAATTAAAGGGTGACCCAAGTGTCAATTATCGAAGGGGGTTTTGTCGTCAATTAGCAACTAAAAGCAGCAAATAATATAGAAATATCAATATGGAGATGGAATGCTTGGGATGTGATAGGAATATGGGCTAAAATAAACAACCGGGTAAATGCTATTGATAGTAAGTCGTTGTGAATTGGTAACTAAGCTAGACTTTAGTGGGGGTAAATTTTCGCTCGAACAATTACCTCGAATCAAATTAGTTTCTCTCGAACACCAATAAGCGGCATTGAAGCACAACCTTCACCTTAGTCCATTCACTCTCTCGAGCTGAATGTGTGGGAAAGGGTTTAGGATTCAATCTCTAAAGTTGAACCCATGACAACCCAATAACCACACACTATCAATTCAGTAGTTTTGGTTTTAAAATCTCTCTCTAGAGCAAGTCAAAAACATGAAGATAAAATTGTATTTGCAACTACAACACCATTAAATTCAAACACAACTACTGAACGAAATCACCTTTAAACAACAAATTAACTATCTATTAACAATACCTAGTAGTAAATTCAAACCATATTCACCTAATCACACCCCAAGAATTGGGGTTTTAGAAATCGATACCGAAAAGTGTTTCCATCAAATGGGTACGATAGATATTGTCTTTACACACATCTAAGATGAAGAATCTTCAATACCCACTTCCAATTGCTTAGAAATGAAAATCTTCAAATCTTCAAAGCTAAGGAACAAAGTCTCCAAAACTCTAAGTTCTAAAAACTGAAAATAACGTTTGATATTCTAACATTCTCTACATATTTCATACTAAACTAAAAATTCAAACAAGTATTTATATTTATCAAGAAGGGTGCTGCGAATGACCACTGATACGCTCAAATTACACCTCCCTAAAGAAGTATAAGCGATCGTTATCAAGTAAAGAACCCAACTAGTAGGTTGGGGTCGATCCCACGAGGAAAATGGTTTAGACTTTACTTTAACCAACAATTATATTCAATTAGCCAAAGTACTTCCAGAGACAAGAAATAAAAAGGGGGGAATTTGTGAAACAAATTGTAAGAATTCAGTAAGTATTTAATAAACAAAAGTCAATTTCGGTTGTTATCAAGATGAGAAAAATAACTAGGGTAGACGTGTTCCCCACAAGCTCATAACGCAGTAATCCTAGTAATCGCAATCCTTTCCTAGTGTGTTACATGCAAAGTGATAAGTTATGTTTCTCTAAATCCTTGATCCGGCATCTAGGGAATTTCACCACGCACCTTGATCCAGCTACGTGTGTATAATTTACTAACCCTTACCTTTACCTCATATTAGACGTCATAATCGATGTTTGGCTTAGTTATTACTTCGCACCTGTAACACCCCGTATTCGAAATACACAAAAATGCAGATTTTGAGAAGTTGCAGGTGCAACTTACGTTCACCATCCACGGACCGTAGGTCAGACCACGGCCCGTGCTGGTGGTCCATGGTTCACCACCACAACCCCTCCCCAAACCAGCTCAGAAAAATTGGCTAAGTCCCGACTCACGGACAGACCCACGGTCCGTAGATCAGACCACGGTCAGTGGTCTGTGTCCGTGGATCGAGACTTCCCTTACCCAGCCTGTGACACAAACTACGGTCGACCAGCACGGACCGTCATTCGATCCACGGTCCGTAGGTCTGACCGTAGATGAGGGTCAGCAACCAGTTAGCTGAAATTTGTTAATGGTTCAACTTCAGATGGTAATAACTTTTAGCACAAAACGAATTATGTGTCCCATGAACTATGGTTAGATAGATAATTGAATTATCTCTCCAACGCCACCGAGTTTTGTAAATTCCAACCTCCGAGTAAAAAGTTATACTCATTTTAGTGAAGCCCTGTCGGGCAGACTCGACCTACGGACCCAATCGACGGACCGTCGATTGATTGACGGACCGTCAGTCACTCCGACAGCAGCTAATTCAAGGGTCTTTTGGTCTTTTTCTATTTCGTTTAACCCCTAAGATACGTCGTTTAGACCCTAAATCATGACATTTTAATCAGTTTAAACCTAGAAACATAACTAGAACTTACCTAAGTCAAATCATTAATCAAACTTAGAAGAATTAGAACGCTAAGAGGAGAAAAGAGGTCAAGAACCCTAGTTCAAGAACGCAACAAGCTTCCTTCAGTTCCAGCCCCGAAATCGAAAGATTTCTCCGTGGAATTCGTCACCAGGTATGTGGGATTTCACTAGTGGGTTCCTTTCGCCCATTAGGTCCCTAGAATTCAGTCAGATTCTTGATTCCATGATTATGAACAGACCTAGGGTTTCTAGAATTACAGCAGATCATCATGAATTAGTTATTTAAATGTTCCAAATCAGATTATCATGTTATTGCTCAGTTTATCGCATGAATTTCAGAACCCTAGCTATGTATTTCTTTAGTTCTTGAATTACACATGCTAGGTCAGATATTTCAGTATTCAGTTTTACATGCCTCAGTTTATGAATGCATCATTATCAGATTAATTGTTGCATTCTCAGTTTGCATGTTCAGTTTCGAGCTATCCAGTATTTACAGAAATTCAGTCATAACCAGTTAACCACTTAATTCATTGGGAGTAGCATAATACCGAGTTGGACTAGGGTTTCAGCGTACCCATATAGTCCCAGAACTACGAGCCACGTAGGTGTAAGTCCCCTCTGTGGGCAACATCAGTTTAGTGATCACGCCAGCATGCCTCTATACCTCTGGCAGGGTATATTGGGTCCTCTCGATGGGGCGTATACATCGGACTCCACATTTAGCTCATGTGGTTTTATGTCGGTTATTAGTAGCTCTCACAGTTCAGTCAGACTCTATTGCATTGACCACATTTACAATTCATTCAGTATTCAGTCAGCATGTTATAGGCGACACTCTGTTACGTACCAGCAGCAAGAAGAACTTGGCCACAAAATTTAATGTGGCCTTTCGGATGCCCAACCTTGGAGCGGCGACCCATTCCGCACGCTCACCATCTACAGCAATGTACCTGGCCAACCATAGTAGAACAGCCTCTCGCTGCTCAGCGTTCCTCTAGAAAGTGCCACTCCATACGATGTCCCAGCGGTAATCAAACTCTGAAGTGTTAAGAGACCAAGAGTGGCCCGTGGTAGGACCATAGAGAAAACGGCTAATGGTGGCAGATGATACGTCCACCCGACAACCCCGAACCATAGTGGAAGTGAGAGGATCTTGGGCTAAGGGCTTTAACCTTTTGGTAATCGTACCGCGGAGAGTGGCGGCATATGAGGCATAGAACTCTCGCACCATCTCCTCACTATACGTCCCTGGGTCTCGAGCCATCTAGTCGCACTTGTGAAAGTAAAATAGCTGGTGGATTTCCGATACAGTGTGCAAGCTCCTTGTGAGGACTCTGCGCTACTCTGTAATAAGTCGGGCCATTTTCTGTTTGTCATTGATCATCTTGGCATCCCGATATATTTTCCATTGGCCCTCTACGTACCATCTATTTGGCTCGCCGGCTACTGGTTTGGGGTCATCATTCCGTGGTATAGGTATGGACTCCGAGCTAGTTGCCTCATCAGACGAGGCTGCTTGGTCATTTGCACCAGATTTTGTGGCTGATTTAGCGCTGGACCCTGCAGCATGGTCAGGCTCAGATCCTGAAGGATGGGCAGACTCGGAGCCTGAAGCATGCTCGGACTCAGGTTCGGACATAGACCCCTCTGAACTGGAAGCAGCCCCAGTTGGTGATATGATCAGTGTGTGCTCCTCATCAGACTAGGAGACAGTGAGTACGTCGGGAAGCACCTTCCGGGGGGTGCCTCTGGTGCCTTGAGGTGCAGTGCGAGAAGTCTTAGGGTTGAGAGGAACATATGATGGATCTGTGTCCTCATCGATTAACCTGAAACTAGGGGCAACAGATTTGGACTTTCCCCATTTTGAGTAGGTGACAATCTTCTTAGGTGCCATCGTACCTGCGGGAACGATATTAGTGCCAAAACTAACCATACGACATGAAAAAAAAAATTTAGGCAGATGCTACAGTGGTCATCCACGGAGAAGACCTACGGTCCGTAGACCGATCTACAGTCCGTGGACCTTTTCCGTGGATCAGGGGGCCTGTCATATAGGTCGCAGATGGAAACCACAAAAGTGCAGAACGGTCCGTAGATGGACCTATGAACTGTAGTCCACCTTCGTGGTTTCACACTTGGTGAAATTTTTCAGGTGCATCCAATTACGAACCCCATCTACGGTCCGTAGATGGAACTACGTTTCGTAGACGGGGTATCATGGATGCCATCTGTACCAGGTACCATACATTTTTGGCCTTAGTTTTCAACATTAATACAATCTCATCATGCATTTACAACATTAAATTATGCTAGTTCTTCATTCTTAAGATTCTGAATGATTATTATACCAAACAATTTAGACTAGTTGTGGAACCCTAAGTCGAAACTAGCATATAGTTTTACAATCACATAAAATAATGCTACACAATCACTATCTATTGTTCCAAGGGCATTGTAATTTTCAAGTTTATCAAGTAATTTCATCTAACAATTACCCATGGTCAAGACCCAACTCCCGACATTCTATAATCAATCTATGAATTGAAATTCAAAGTGAAGGGAAAGTCTATTACCTTACAAACAACAAGGAGTGGGGTGATTGCGTGATAATACTAAGCTTAGCAAGACCAAGGAGTCACCTCTTCGTTACTGACCAAACACCGGACCCTTTTGTGTGAGATTATGGGATGGGTTGTATTTGAAATGGAAAGGTAATTGGGGAATTATGGAAGGAATGATGTTATGGGGGAGTTATGGAGTGATTTAGGGAGGTTATGGAATGTTAGAAACGGTTTTGGGAGTAATGGAGGGAAGAGGAATGGTTTAAAACAAATGGGGATTTTTTTTAAATAGGGGTCCGGGTCGGGTCAGTCAGCATGAGGGTTTGGACTCACGAGACCCCGTCTACGGTCCGTGAGTCCATCTACGGTCCGTAGATCACTCTTTAACTTAGAAAAATTTAGAAAATTACCTGGGATCTACGGACACCATCCACGGTCCATGAGTTAAACGATGGATCGTCGATGGGTTCCGTAGACCTCTACACCAGACCATTTTCTGCAGAGTGTTCGTGGTGTACCTGCACATGTAGCAACCAACAGGCTATTCTTTTTACATTTTCTGGACACTTTTTAGACACGAACCATATTCTAATTCTAGCCAACACTAGTACAAAACTAAAACGACTATCAAATTTGATACAGGAAAGAAATCAAACAACGCAAACTACTAGAGACAAACTAAATCCTATCATTTGATAGATTGTTCATCTTGGGTTGCCTCCCAAGCAGCGCTTGATTTAACGTCGCGGCACGAAGCATGCCTCTTGATTACTCAGATTTCATCAAGATTGTAAGCCTCAATCACTTCTTGCACAATTTCAGCATTTCCCAGATAGATCTTGATACTTTGCTTGTTTACCATGAACCTTGGTCCATCCTTTTTTTCAAGATCAACCGCCCCATGGGGGAACACTTTTGTGAGAAAAAATGGCCCAGTCCATTTGGACTTGAGTTTGCCTGGAAACAAGCGCAACCTAGAGTTGAATAGAAGCACAAGATCACCAACAACAAATTCTTGCTTTTCGATTCTTTGATCATGATAATTCTTTATCTTCTCTTTGTACAAGGCTGAACTTTCATAAGCTTTTAGGCGAAACTCATCAAGTGTATTCAAGTCATCCATTCTTTGATTAGATGCGGCGCCCCAGTCCAAATTTAACTTCTTTATTGCCCACATCGCCTTATGCTCTAGCTCTACTGGTAAATGACAGGACTTCCCATGTACAAGTTGGTAAGGAGACATACCTAGGGAGTCTTGTAGGCAGTGCGATATGCCCATAGAGCATCATCAAGCTTCCTTGACCAGTCCGTTCGATTGGCGTTCACAGTCTTCGCCAATATCTGTTTGATCTCTCTGTTCGACACTTCAACTTGACCGCTAGTCTCTGGATGGTAAGGAGTAGCTATATTGTGACGGACGCCATATTTCTCAAGTAGTACCTTGAATAACTTATTACAAAAGTGAGAGCCTCTATCGCTAATAATAGCCCTCGGTGTACCAAATTTGGAGAAGATATTCATTTTCAAGAATGCGGTGACCCTTTTACCTTCGTTGTTGGAGAGTGCTACTGCTTCCACCCACTTCGATACATAATCAACCGCAACAAGAATATACTTCATCCCACATGAACTCACAAATGGACCCATAAAATCAATGCCCCATACATCAAACAATTCTATCACCAGTATAGGATTCATAGGGAGCTCTTACCTCTTTGAAATCCCTCCATCTCTTTGGCAACTATCACAAAACTTGGCGAAATCATGAGCATCTTGGTGGATGGTAGGCCAATAGAATCCACACTGCAAAATCTTATGTGCAGTTCGAATACCACTATGATGCCCACCAACGGGTGATGAATGGCATGCTTCAAGTACACTCAGCATTTCAACCTCAGGCACACAACGACGAATAATCCCATCAGCACAACTACGATACAAATAAGGTTCATCCCAAAAGAATTTCTTCACCTCATGCATAAACGTTTTCCTTTGGTGAAAAGACAAATCAGGGGGTACAATATCGCTTGCCAAATAATAAGCAAAGTCTGTGAACCAAGGCATCAAGTCATTAGAAGTAGCCAATACCTGTTCATCTGGAAAAGCATCATTAATTTCAGCCCTATTTCCAAGCTTTACCATAGCCTCTTCCTCTAATCTGGAAAAGTGATCGGCAACTTAATTTTCGGTTCCCTTTCTATCTTTTACCACAAAATCAAACTCTTGCAGCAACAATACCCATCTAATCAATCGTGGTTTTGCATCCTTTTTCGCCATCAAATACCTCAATGCAGAATGGTCAGTATGCACAATGACCTTAGTACCAAGCAAGTATGAGCTAAATTTTTTGAATGCAAAAACCACCGCAAGAAATTCTTGTTCGGTCACAGTATAATTCTTCTGAGCCACATTTAGAGCTTTGCTAGCATAGTAAATAGGGTGAAGAATTTTCTCTCTCCTTTGACCGAATACTACACCAAGCGCCACTCCACTCGTATCACACATTACCTCAAACGGTTGTCCCTAATCCGGTGAAATAATGATAGGTGTTGTAACCAACTTTTCCTTCAGCTCTCCAAATGCTCTGAGACAAGCATCATCAAAATAGAACTTACTCTCCTTCTCGAGCAGTTTGCACAAGGGATGTGCAATTTTTGAGAAATCTTTGATGAATCTCCTATAAAAACCTGCATGCCCAAGAAAACTTCTAACACCTTTTATTGAAATGGGTGGCGGAAGCTTTTCTATTACCTCAACTTTAGCTCTAGCAACCACAATACCTTTCTCTGAAATTCGATGTCCCAACACTATACCTTCTTTAATCATGAAGTGACATTTCTCCCAATTAAGCACCAGATTGCAGTCTTCACACCTTTTAAGCACCTCGGCCAGATGATCTAGACAACGATCAAAAGACTCACCTACAACTGAAAAATCATCCATGAACACTTCAATAATATCCTCCACCATATCAGAAAATATCGACATCATACAGCGCAGGAAGGTTGTTGGAGCATTGCATAACCCAAATGACATCCCTTTGAAAGCAAAAGTCCCATATGGGCAAGTGAAGGTGGTCTTCTCTTGGTCTTCTGGAGCTATAGAGATTTGATTGTAGCCCAAATACCCATCAAGAAAACAATACCAACCCTTTCCTGCAAGTCTATCCAACATCTGGTCCATGATTGGCATAGGAAAGTGGTCTTTTTTTGTCCACGCATTCAACTTCCGGTAATCCATGCAATCTCACCATCCAGTAACAGGCCTCATTGGAAAAAGCTCATTTCTTTCATTTGGAACCACAGTCATACCACCTTTTTTAGGCACAAACTGCACAGGACATACCTAATTACTATCTGAAATGGGATAAATAACTCCCGCATCCAGCCACTTGATGATCTTCTTTTTGACTACTTTTTGCATAGGTGGATTTAGTCTTCTCTGGTGCTCGATACTGGGCTTATGATCTGGCATGAGTTGGATTTTATGAGAGCAAATACCAGGAGGAATCCCTATGATATCCGCAATAGTCCACCCAATAGCTCGCTTGAACTTTTTTTAACACAGTAACCAAGCATTCTACTTGTCCCGCATTCAAATTTGCCGCAATGATGACCGACAAAGTATTCTCTTTGCCGAAGTATACATACCTCAAATGTGGTGGTAGAGCCTTAAGCTCCAATTTCGGTGCCTCCACAATAGATGGTCTTGCGGGTGGGGACTCGCGATTCTTCATGTCTAATTCATACTTCTTTGGTTTGGGCCAGTAGTCACACCTATCCAGTGCGGCTACCAACTCATCATACTCTTCAATGCCATCACTATCGAAGTTCATAATAACTGCTGCTAGTGTCTCAACACCTAGTCGCTCTTCAATTTGCACTTCTGTCCCAGTCTCCACTCTGTAAGTTATGGCAGATACTGTTTGGAGGTCACCACTCTGCTTCATGGACCTACAAATATTGAAAGTTGTTTCTTCATTATTCAGTCTCAATTTCATCTGTCCCTTTTCCATGTCAACCAACGCACGCCCTGTGGCAAGAAATGGTCTCCCAAGAATGATGGGAACCTCAAAATCAACCTCACAGTCAAGAATCACAAAATCTGCCGGAAAAATGAAAGACTCCACTTTCACTAGCACATCATGGAGTACACCAATGGGCCTTTTCACAGTTCGATCGGCCATTAGTAACCTTATTGCAGTGGGCTTTGGGTCCCCCAAACCCAACTTCTTGTAAATAGACAAGGGCATAAGGTTGATGCTAGCACCAAGATCACACAATGCCTTAGCAAAGTGTAGCAACCCTATAGTATATGGGATCGTGAAAGCTCCAGGGTCTTCCTTCTTCTGCACAAGAGATCTTGTAGCAATAACGCTACAATGCTGCAATCTATCATCATCTTCAAAACTCACAGACCTTTTCTTTGTCACCATATCTTTCATAAACTTTGCATACCCAGACATTTCCTCCAAGGCTTCTATTGAAGGAACATTAATAGAGAGTTGTTTCAACATAGTAATAAACCTGCAATATTTACCATCCTTAGTCTTCTTCACTAACCTCTGTGGAAAAGGTGGTGGAGGTCTAGGTAGGGGAACCACTTTCTGAGATATCTCCA
Organism: Solanum stenotomum; assembly: GCF_019186545.1. NCBI lineage: Eukaryota > Viridiplantae > Streptophyta > Magnoliopsida > Solanales > Solanaceae > Solanum > Solanum stenotomum. The sequence goes on from NC_064292.1 coordinate 28,449,739, forward strand.
CCTCGTGCTCTGTTGCTTTCTCAGACTCTGGTCTAACCTCTATCACATCATCTTCCTTTCTAATCTCAACTTCCACCACAGACGGCCTAGGTGGATCTATGGTTTTCTTACCCCCTCGAGTAGTGACTGCCATACAATGACCATCATTCTTTGGATTCTAGATGGTGTTGCTAGGAAGAGTGCCAGGTTGACATGGGTTCACTGTAGTACACAACTGAGTCATCTGATGCTCTAGATGCTTTATTGACACTGCATGGGCGTCAACCTTTTATCCAATACCAGACAAGTCGCTTCTCATCTTCTTCACATTCTCATCAGTTGCAGCAAACCTTCTCATTATCTTCTGCATCATATCTTCAATACGCGCCATATTGCCTCAAGTTTCCCTAGCACCAGATTCCCAATTTTGAGGGGGAACATAAGGTCCAACCCGATCATTTCTATTGCCATAGTTGTTCCTGTGGTAGTTGTTGTCGTGATTGAAGTTCCCATCCCGAACATAGTGACCCTCTCGGTTGTAATTTCCATAGTTCCGACCTTGGTTTTCTTGACCTTGGCGCCAATTTTCCGTGTTGGATCCTTGGGCATTTGGTCGGAAACCCCCCGTCTGATCATTCACAGTATAAGCATCTTCTTCATACTAACACTCTTCCGCTGGTGGTGAAGTTCTAGTTAAATAATTCACAACATTTACCTTTTCTGGTCCTCCGCTCACATGCTTCAATACCAACTCCAACTCGGTCCTCATCTGGGCCATCTCTTCACAAATATCATCTGCAGAGTTGTTTGTACTATGAATGGCAAATGTGTTTCTCCCAGTATCTGACCTCCGAGTGCACCATGCTTTATTGTTGCGAGAGATCCTCTCCAGTTTTTCAGCAATCTATGCATATGTACAATCACCATATGAACCTCCAGCAATAGTGTCAAGTACTGCTTTATTGTTATCATCCTGTCCTCGATAGAAATATTCCTTCAGTGACTCATCATCAATACGGTGGTTTGGGACACTTCTTAGGAAGGCAGTGAATCTGTCCCACGAGCTACTCACAGACTCTCCAGGTAATGCCACAAAATTGTTGACCCTATCTTTGTGATTGAGCTTCTTAGATACTGGATAGTACTTTGCTTTAAACACCTCTGCTAGTTGGTCCCATGTGAAAATTGATTTATACGGAAGCTCAGTGAACCATACTGCAGCATCGCCTGTCAGTAACAGAGGGAACACTCGCAATCCAATGACATTCATATCCAAGTCTGGTCTACCTACACAACTTTTGAAAACCACCCTTAGCTTGGTCAAGTGAGCATGCGGATCCTCCGATGGCGATCCTGAAAATAAGCCTCTTGTTGTAAGCATCTGCATCAAACTACTAGTCACCACAAATGTGTGCCCTAGAGGTAGAGGAGACAGGACAATGGGTCCATCAGAGTCTGCTATGTCGATGTTGCCCCGATAGTTGTCATGTTGTTGTGGGGTTGGTGGACCATGCACTCTCACTGCATCTCCCAATTGATTTTCAGCTAGACCCCGGTTTTCCCCACCAACTACTCTTGGCTGTTGTAACTCAATTGCTTCATCTAGATTTTCTCCGATAGGATTAACTGGAAGTCCTTGATTGTTCATTCTTCGCAAAGTTCTGTTCAACTCTGGATCGTATGGAGTAAGTGGTTCGCCTTGGCTCTGTGTACTTGGCATACACTAGAGTCGGAACCTGAGAGAGACAAAAATAAAGGGAAAAAGTAAAATTAGGAAATATTTGACTAACGTTCAATAATGTAGTTAAAGTTAAATCTAAAAGCCATATTCCCCGGCAGTGGCGCCAAAATTTGATACGCTCAAATTCCACCTCCTTAAAGAAGTATAAGCGATCGTTATCAAGTAAAGAACCCAACTAGTAGGTTGGGGTCGATCCCACGAGGAAAATGGTTTAGACTTTACTTTAACCAACAATTATATTCAATTAGCCAAAGTACTTCTAGAGACAAGAAATAAAAAGGGTGGAATTTGTGAATCAAATTGTAAGAATTCAGTAAGTAATCAATAAACAAAAGTCAATTTCGGTTGTTATCAAGATGAGAAAAATAACTAGGGTAGACGTGTTCCCCAAAAGCTCATAACGCAGTAATTCTAGTAATCGCAATCATTTCCTAGTGTGTTACATGCAAAGTGATAAGTTAGGTATCTCTAAATCCTTGATCCGGCATCTTGAGCATTTCACCCCGCACCTTGATCCGGCTACGTGTGTATAATTTACTAACCCTTACCTTTACCTCATATTAGACGTCATAATCGATGTTTGGCTTAGTTATTACTTCGCACCAATCGACACTAGCCTATTAGATAGTATCACACTAAATCTACGCTGATAATTCTTTTCTTGTTGATTACCTCCTTGATCCGGCAAGTAGCAACAAGACGAGTTCTAACGCGTGCACTCGTTAAAAAGACTTTTAAACGAAAGAATTATCAATGCATGCAAAACAGTATTCAAGAATTACTTATTTACTACTCATACCTTGTTAATCGCTCATGGTTCCCACAACTCTAATTGTGAAGTTTAGTTACCCATAATAGCAAGAACAGAATTCATAATATTAGATGAAGAAATCATGAACATACGTAACGAGAATAACAAACCCAGAATTTCAACTTGAATTGCAAAGCCAAAATCTTTAAAATGAATGTAGAAAATCAATAATTGCTAGGGTTGCAACTTAATCTCCAAAGTCACAAAGTAAAACTAGAATAATAATGTCTAACCCTAAAAAATGAGGTTTACATGCCCTATTTATAGAAAACAAGTCCTAAATTAAAAGGGAAACAAATTAAGGAAAGTTTTGTTCAGGTACGCATCTTCAATCCACGAGACCGACTTACAGACCGTTGATGGATCTACGGTCCGTAAGTCCCTTCCGTAAATCGGGACTTAGAAAATATTTCAGCTCCCATAAATCAGCTTCTTTGAAGCAAACGACGGACCAGCAGTACGGAACGTAGATCGATCTACAGTCCGTCAATCCCCTCCGTAGCTCCATACTTAGAATCTTCAAAAATCAGGTACTGGAACCCTCGCAGTATCACTCTACGGATCAACAATACGATCCGTAGATCAATCTACGGACCGTCAATGGGCACGGTGGTTCCACACTTGGTCAGATTTCCCTAATTTGTCCTAAATACCATGCGTGATGATCTACGGTCATCACCTACAGATCGTGAATGGACCTACGGTCCGTAGATCACCTCCGTGAATGCCATGTTTCTGCATTTCTTTCAGCTGTCTCTATACTTCTGCGTATGAACATCTTTCTTGCAAAACATGATAAAAACACATAAAAAACAATATAAAAAAGCCCTAGACACACACAACTTGTAAGTGAAATGTATTAGAAATACCGTAAACTCACGGTATATCAACCACTCGGCGCAGTCAGTTGGGATCACTGATCCACTCAGTGATCCGCCCTTTGCTCTGGTTCATTGCCTTTCTACATTGGCCTTTAGCAAATTCAAGTTTTATAACGTTGGGTGATAGAGTACTGCATCGCGGAATCGTTCGGCAACTCACCAACTGCTCATTTATCTCGCCAACTCGATTTTCTCCTTCAGAGCATTGCACACTAGAACATTTGGTGAGACCATAGCCATTCGGTGACTCGCCTAATGGTTTAGGTGATCCTCAAGCCGTCTTTTCACCGTTCTTTTCAGCTACCTGGTTATTTTCTGCCCAATAGTGTCCATGCTTAGTCTCTAACTCCAACTACCTGAAACTGAAGAATTTTCATCAGTTATTGAGAAAAAATATGCATTTGAGGACACTAAATCTGTCAAAATAAATACCTAAAATAGTCCAAATCATGGACTCATCAACACCCCCAACGTAAACTTTTGTTTGTCCTCAAGTAAAACTCAAGTTCAACATTTCAAAATGGATGTCCTAAATAGTGTTATACAAGACTCAATCATGAATACATACAAAATGTCTCAACTTACTCATGCAAGGATCAATTCTGCACTCAAAGATTCAAGTTGTTATTCACCATTACCAAAGAATCTCAAGCTCACTATATCTGCTTCAAATGCAAGTTCAAGCTCAACAAAGGTATTTAAATGCCCCCACACAAAGAATGATTCCATATTCACTCAATGGTTCAATCATTTAATGTTCTGGAATCAAGATCAACACTCACATTCACAAATATAAACACAATGCATGATTTCACCCATAGGTTTGCCCTTATTTTCCAATCAACCTTTGCTTCAGCTCATTGAAGATCGAAGAGGTTTTTTCATTGGGTTGAGTGTAATGGTATGGTCATTTAGTCTTATAGGCTTAAATCCTCATGAAATGTGATGTGAACAACACCTTATTTCCTTCTCTTTATCATTTTCATTCAAGCTCAAAAGTCACCTCCTAATCATCTTCCATGGGTCATTGGGAACCCCATTTTCTTTGTATTTCCACAACCTTATTCCACAACTTTTTGTTTCAATCTTTCCTTTTCTTTTTTATTTATATGGAGGGGTTCCATTTTTTCTCAAAACACGGGCAAAAGGGACTTCTTTGCATTTTCTTGATTTGCCTTCTCTTTTCACCACACCCCCAACTTAGGCTTTTGGCCTAAGTTGGCTATTCAAACAAACCACATATCATGAGGATTATGGGTAATGGGTAAATAAAAGGTAGCAATGTTATTAAGTTTCTTCCAAGAAAAGATTATGGCTCAAAGGGTGCTCAAAAGAGGTTCACACACTCACAAGGTAAGCCACAAAAGAGGTATAATGTCAAATTGGTTCACACTCTAGGTGTGCAATGTTCATCACACAAGACATTGACACCAATGTCAAACAAGACAAACGAGGCAAATTCTAGGTGTCATAACACATGGTTCACGGTAAGCTCATCACACAAGACATTGACACCAATGTCAAACAAGACTTCACACGCTAGTGTGCAATGTTCATCATAAGAGATTCAATTTGATACTTGTCTAGTCACAATGAGATGCAATGAGTTCACATATTGTCTATGCAACATTATTTGGCATCGTCGTAGCCGCACATTCATTTTTGTTTGATTATGAGCACTATTCAAGTCATCAGTATTGATCAAGACCGATACTCAAATTTGAAAGGGAACATCTACATTCAACACATACAAGAGGTGGCAAAAATATTTGGAAGGGTGAAAAATTGTTTACTATTAAAAGAAAGGAGCAACAAGCTCAAGTATCCACAAAAGCAGTGTAAAAACACAATTTTTAGCTTAATTCCCAAATATAAACAAAAAAAGAATTACGAATGTCACACAAAAGGTGAGCCTCTCCCCACCACAAATAAAAGCATTTGTCCTCAAATGTAAACAAGCTAAAAATATCCAAAAATCAAAAGAAATAAAGATAGAGAGGGAGGTAAAGAGGGGATCATGTCTATGCAGTCGCTCCATCTATCTGGGCATCGGTACCTAGTGCATCAGTCTGGTCTGGGGCCTTAGTACCCGGGGTCACCTCAAAAGGAACAGCAGTATCAGACCCACTAGGAGCTAGAAGTCTCGGTTAGTGATGTATAGATCACTGACTGCATGATCGTCTCCTCGAGATCCATAAAATCTCCATATATGCTTTCTTCTTGTATCCCTATCTGCTCCTCGTCAATCTCATCATCCGACTCATCAACTGCTCCCTCATCCCTACATACATCTTCGGTTGTAACCGAAGGAATTGCTGAAGTCTCAGGAGCGTCTCTGTCATCTGCTGCTTCCAACAATGAAGTAAAGTCAGTAGACTTTAGATAGTTTACGTCCTTCCAAAAGTCAGCTACCTCGGATTTCAAAGTCGTACCATCGGAGGTGTCCTCCTGCCTACTCTTACAAGTTGTGACTCTAGTAGCCAGATCATAAACAGAAGCCTGGAGGGGGGGTCAGTGCAGCCAGTATAGCAGCCTCAATCATAAAGGGGATAGATTTCTCTAATCGAGTCGCCCTCACGTCAATTGAATGGGCCAGATGACGCATTTTCAAGATCATTACCTGAGTAATCTTGGTCTACTAGGAGGGAGTAGAGGTGTCTAGACCCTGTGAAGACAATGAAGGAAGGGCAAAAGTACATGATGACTCGGAGGTTGGATTAGGTAAAAATGCCTCTGTCGGTATCGAATCAACGTTCACCTCTGGGGATGTATCCACTGGAGCTGCACTCCTCATGTCTGCTTAGTCTCTAGTATTCTTGTCCTCAATGCGTCGGATGTCAAAGGAGGAGGACGGGGTAATATCAAGATCTCTAGCAACATCCCAGGGCACTCCAGCACGCCGGCGCAGCTCTGTAATCAGTATTGGGAAAGGAAAAGAGGTCTGCCTTTTCTTGGCTCTCATGCCTATATCCTGCTCTATGATAAGGCCCAAGTAGAGCCGCCTCTTCGATATGATAGACACCAAGCAATCTGCCTTTGCATGTTGGAGGATAGATTCGTTCTGTAAGGTATAAGTGAACTTATGATGAATCCGAACCAATAACGAGTAGCTATATTCAAATCCTTATTTTTGATCTCGACTCCCGCCTCAATCCACCTAGGATGGGAATCAGAAACAAGGGGGGCAAGCCCACCCTTTAGATCCTCCACAGTTTGTGTCGTAGACAAACCTTCATATGAGAATGTAGTCCATGGAGATCTAATACAACATTAATGTACTCCTCACTGCAGCTCACTTCTACACCGCGAACAGTGACTGACTTAACCAGTTTGAACTCGCTGACCTATTTTTTACTCTTTAGAAGTAGTTCACCATATGCTGTGTAGAACCCACGAACACATGAAGGAATGTACAGACCTCGGGGCCTGGTGAAAATCTGGAATTGGTGCCACTGTAATAACTCCGCTACACTGGAGTACCTGCCATCCAGACCCTCTGTAGAGAGCAGCTTTTCCTCGAGGATAGTTTGCAAACCATCTCCTTTCAACCTATTAGGCTCAGATAGAGCAGCCTGGGAGCCAGTAGTATCCCTGTTAGACCTGGGTCTCTTGCCTTCACCTTTTTCACCTGGTGGAGGTTCTTGCCTTCCTCTTCTTGAAGGATTCGATCCCCCTTTGTTGATTGTGATACCTCATGATCTTTTATCAAGTGGCATGTCTATGTTTGTCCTCACCATACCTGCAAAACATCAAGAAGAAGTTCAAAATAGCTTAATCAAATTCATAGAAACACAGTTGCAGAAAGACTCACCGCACCAGACGGCGAGCCGCTGAATCGCTTTGGCGAGCTGGATTAGGCTCGCCAAAAGGATTGGCTTAAAAGTTGTGGTGAGTCCGCGATGAGAAAGTCCTTTCGGCGAATCGTCGATGACATTCGGTAATCAAGGTTTTTCTTGACGAAAGTTACAGTGTAAAAAGGGTTCAGTGGTGCAGACAGAAGGCTATTAAGAAATCTTTCGGCGAGTTGCCAAGTGCCTTTGGTGACCTCAGGTCGCCTCTCCCGAAAGTTACAGATCCAATCATCAATTAAAGCATGAAATTAATGGCGAGATGGGGAACTTCAGTGAACGGCCGAGTGGTTCGGCGAGCTCGACCCAGCTCACCAAACGACCTTGCGTGCCTACTTTCAACCCAACTTCTTGAATTCAACCCCCTAACCCCCGCAAAAAAATGAAAACATGCACTAGTTAAATTAAGATTAGACCCATAGCACCCATTACCCCAGGATACTCAGACTTCTCCCAGTTTTGCCAATTCGGCCATTTGACGACATTTGCCCTTAAGAACCGTGTTACCCACAATATCATTAGGAAAATTACGTCGTTTGGCACAAATATAAGCTACTCAGACTTCACCCAACTAAACCCAATGACATGCAAGCACAACCCCATAAGATTTAACCAATTTCAATGTATAAGATCACGGGAAATCGACACTATCAGCATTACGAGCAAGATTAATAATTGAAATCAGTCATTTAAACATTCTAATCCTATCAGAGAGGCCCAACACACATCAAAAACAAAATATCACTTGCATAAGAGTACAAATTACTAAAAATAAATTTGGGGTTCGGAAAATCAACTTTATTTGCCTATTAATAAAGACTGAAAAGCTAGTCTACAATGTAATCCACTCCAAACACAACTCCGATGACTGAAATACTCTTCAAAATGCTAAAATATAGAAGATACTAAGCAGGTGTTAGTTTTGAAGATGGAAAGTGAGGGAAAGTGAAGAGTTTGAAAGTTGAAACCTTTGGCCTTTTAATTAACCGTCCAGTTCTCGCCCAGTCGGCGATGTTAGTCGTGGTCACCGATCCACTTGGCGAGTCGCTGATCCACTCAGTGAGTCACAGAGTGGAGACCTATCTCGCCGAGTTTTACAGGACCTCTGTTAAATTGGGGGTCCAAACGGCGGTCTAGGTTGGGGTCACCGACCTCTTTAGCGATGCGCCGACTGTCCTTTCTACTCGTTAACATGTACTTTTCAACAACTTTCCCACTTTGTCCTACACAAAAAACACACCATTATTTCTCAAAGCAAAAATAAAGATATAAAAAGGGTCTTGGGTTGCCTCCAAAGCAGTGCCTTAGTTAACGTCGCGGCACGACATAAATCAACACCTAAACCTCATATTTTAGGTTGGCCATGGTGTCCCTAGGCAACCCCCTTTGTTTATTTGGGTAGAGATGAGGCAATACATGACTCATGAGGTTTTCAATTAGCTTGATAGATCTAGAGTGGGAGCCAATCATCTGATTTAGCACTTCAATGTTTTCCCTCATCTCCTCTAGTACTTCATCTTGCCCATTGAGCTTTTGGAGAATGATTGATAGAGTATCTTCGCGATGTCTGCTATCATTGTCCGTAGAATTTCTCCGCTCATGGAGAGGTATGTATCTTCCCTTCTTTTTGGAGAACACCTCCAGTTCCCCGACCTAATGGTCCAACGTATCCATCTGATCCAGCAAAATGACCAAGTGTTGGTCCTTCTCAGTCTCTTTGTTGGTGTTGGCCACAAGATCAAGGAGTTTGGTTGCAGTCTCATAATCACATCTGGGATAAGTTGATAAATTAGTCCTTTGCTCCCGGAATTAAGACTCCGATAGAAGGATTCCAGTAGAAATAGATCGGGAATTTTATTTGGGCATTGTATCAACAATGCTTTAAACCTCATCCACGACTCATGACAAATCTCCCCTTCTAGCTGCTTGAAGGTCAAGATGTTATCCGTGAACATCATCACATCTATCGAAAGGTGATCCATTTGTTCATAATCATCAATTACACTCATTTTTCCTGTTTTCAACACACAAACAAGCAAAACAAAACTAAGAATTAAGTAAGTAGAACTATAACTAACAAGAACAAACTTCAACTTACATAAAAATTCTAAATTAACACAACTCCCCGGCAGCGGTGCCATTTTTATTTGACGTATTTGGGAGTTTCATCCAATACTAAGCCTCAATGGTCGTTCAATAGTAATATAACCCAACTAGTGAGTTGGGGTCGAGGTCCGAGGTAGCGGTTTGTAATCGAGAATTAAGAGAAAAGCAAGAACTTCGCTCAAGTCAATTATAGCTAAAGACTTATACGAAGAAAAGCATATTAAATTAAAGGGTGACACAAATGTCAATTATCGAAGGGGGTTTTGTAGTCAATTATCAACTAGAAGCAGCAAATAATATAGAAATATGAATATGGAGATGGGATTCTTGGGATGTGATAGGAATATGGGCTTAAATAAACAACCGGATAATTACTATTGATAGTAAATCATTGTGAATCGGTAACTATGCTAGACTTTATTGGGGGTAAATATTCTCTCGAACTATTTACCCCGAAACAAATCAGTTTCACTCGAACAGCAATAAGCGGCAATGAAGCATAGCCTTCGCCTTATTCCATTCACTCTCTCAAGCTAAATGTGTGGGAGAGGGTTTATGATTCACTCTCTCGAGCTGAACCCACGATAACCCAATAACCATAAACTATCGATTCAGTAGTTTTGGTTTTAAAACCTCTCTCTCGAGTAAGTCAAAAACAAAAAGATAAAATTGTACTTGCAACTATAACCCCATTAAATTCAAACACAACTATTGAACGAAATCACCTTTAAACATCAAAAATAACTATCTATTAGCAATACCCAGTAGTAAATTTAACCTATATTCACATAATCACATCCCAAGAATTGGGATTTTAGCTAGACATATTACAGAGATAGAAATCGATACCAAAAAGTGTTTCCATCAAATAGGTACGATAGATATTGTCTTTACACACGTATAAGATGAAGAATCTTCAATACCCACTTACAATTGCTTAGAAATGGAATTCTTCAAAGCTAAGGAACAAAGTCTCCAAAACTTTAAGTTCTAAAACCTGAAAATAATGTTTGATATTATAAAATTCACTACTGATTGCATACTAAACTAAAAATTCAAAAAAGTATTTATAGTTGCCAAAAAGTGTGTTGCGAAGGACCATTCAGCGCAGTTATTTGGGATCACCAATCCACTCAGCGATCCGCTCTTTGGTCTGGTTCTTTGCCTTTCTCCATTGGCCTTCAGCAAATTCAAGTTCTGTAACATTGGGAAATGGAGTACTGCATCGCGAAATCATTTGGCGACTCACTAACTGTTCCTTTATATCACCGACTTGATTTTATCCTTGAGAGCTTGGCAAACTGGAACATTAGGCAAGACCATAGTCATTCGGTGACTCGCCTAATGGTTTAGGCGATCCTCAGGCCGTCTTTTCTTCATTCTTTTCAGATGCCTTGTTCCTTTCTGCCCAATAGTGTCCATGCTTAGTCTCTAACTCCAAATAACTGAAACTCAAGGATTTTCATCAGTTATTGAGACAGAATTTTCATTTGAGGACACTAAATCTGTCAAAATAAATCCCTAAAAGAGACCAAATTTTGGACTCATCAAGAACTCGGGTGGTTAGATTCCAATTTCCGAATGAGCCTATCTTAGAGTGGAAAGGAGGAAATTTTATGGCTAGAGGTCAATTTGTGTCTTACTTTAAAGCAAGGAAAATGATCTCGAAAGGTTGCTTTTCCCATGTTGTTAGGGTGAGTGATGTATATTTTGAAACCCCTTCTCTTGAGTCGGTTCTGGTGGTTAATGAGTTCTCGAAAGTTTACCCTGATGATTTTCTTAGTATTCCTCCCGAGCGGGAAATAGATTTTGGTATTAACCTTCTTCTGGATACGCAATCTTTCTCTATTCCTCCTTATAGTTTCACGACCCAAGGGTACCCCCTAGACGTAATATGGCGCATAGGTCCCCGAAAGGAACCATGTAAGTCACTTAGCATATCATATCATAAAGTAGTAGAATAATAAGAGTAAATATGCATTTAAGTCCAAAAGTTTCATAAAAGCAAAGAGGAATTCTAGACTTGTCTCAATTAGCCATCTACTACAATCGAGTATCAAAATAGGGTCACAACCCTTAAAATAATATCCAAAAGTAAAATACCATAATGAAACTACTAAATGACACAATCCATCCTCAAGCCATGAGGACTCACCAACTAGCAAGGAGAATGATCAATTCCAAGCTCTAGCCACAATAGGGACCACCTTGAGAACCGGACCTAACACTTGAAAACAATGTAGGAAAATATGGGTTAGTACAAAAATACACTAAGTATGATAGTCATGCATAAAAACCTTGAAATCATGCTAAAATTGACATTTTAGTTGAAATTATGCCATTTACCAAGTTTGAGACTTCATCATGAAAGTTGGTGCAAAAGCATAAGTCATAAGCACAATTAACATATAGGTCATCATATCATAACGGAAACATACCATAAATACCCTGAAAGTCTACTTGTTGAATGCATGAGTAAGATCTTATAATGCTACCCATACTAAGTAAAGTCTCTTGAGCAGTCATAGTTCATAGTTCAACTTCTTGTTCATAATAGGGAATAGCCTTAACTGACATAGACCATGTGAGGTAAAAATGGAATCCAGTGTCTACCCCACACCAAAAATTTGTTGTCCTACTTGCCTTAGGTACAACTATATTCTTATCTTAGGTGGATCCACTAGCTAAAGACCTATGTGGGCACATAGTTATCAGATAGGGAGATTGCTTCTAGAAACCTGGACTCAACTAAGGTAGAAGGTTTCCATCTCCTGAGATACATACTTTGGGAACCCAGACTCAACTATGGTAGAAGGAACCCATTTGGAAAGCCGAACTCAACTAGTGTATAAGCTTCCCTATCATATTCATATCCACTCGGTGCTAAGCATTAATTCCCATAGATTACATATTAAGTCTTGACTTAAGTTCATATTCTTGGAAGAATGTCTTAACATTCAATACAACATAATCATACTATAGCTCCTAGATTCAACAGGTGAGACTAGTCTTCCAACCTTAGAATCCCTACATGTGGCAAACCTTTCCCATCATACCATATTCATACATAAGTGCGTTCAAGAGGATAACTTCAAACGACACAACAACTAGATCATAATCATATTCACTTTACTCTCAAAGTGTTCATCAACACATCTAGAATTACTACATTATACATGGATAAAAACATAATTCAAGTGATTCAAGTACTTCATGCATAATTCAATCATATTGTACTTACATTAACCAATACCCACACTTTGACATCCAAATTGAGAAATTCATGGATTCTTCGGTAATTCATCATAAAAACAGTAGTAATTCATCAATTCGATCATAATATAAAGTAATTAAATCATTGAAATCATTTTTGATATGAATCCATGACTTGGAGTAAAACCCTAGCTTTTTGGGGAAATTACAATGTTTGAAATAAAGTTTGAAAGGGCACCATGGGTGAAGAATACCCATGGATGAAGGAATACCATACCTTAGATTTGATTCTCCAAAGAAATTCAATGAGAAAGCCCTCTTCTTCAAACCCTAGGTTCAACTCTCTTCTTCTCCTTCCTTGGAGTTCTAGAGAGAGTTTTGGGGGAGAAGTTGATTTTGATTTGTGATTTGAGAATTGTGGTTTACATGAATTAGTTTTAGGGACTTAAAACCTTATATAGGTAGTTTATTTTAGTGCAAAACGACACAACTTAATGTTAACTTAAAATAGGAAAACCTTATGATGCCCTTAATCCTAACTGCCAAAAGGCAGTTTCAAGCATGACCTACACCCATGACCTATGGACCATGGGTGGGACCATGGCCCGTGCTGGTTTGGAGTGGTATTATGGGTGGGGCTTGCAAAAATAGGGGAAGCAAGGGCCTTGAACCACGACCTCCTTCCCACGGGAGATGGGTCCATCCACGACTCGTGGATGCCTTTCGTGGGAGGCTGCCTTTGGAAAACTTTTTGGGGCAGACCTAGGGTCCTCCTAAAGAACCCTTGGTTGGTCCTTGGGGTCGTACCTTTACGTTTAACCCCTAAACCCTTTGTTCTATGTACTAGTATCAAGTTTTATGATTCTAACACTCACGACAAACTATAGTTAGTCCACTAGTCTTACGTTAGGCTCTAGCTTAGTCTACTAGTTTTATGGGGTGATACATATAGAATGGATCCGGCAGACTTAAAGGAGTTGAAAGAGCAACTAAATGATTTGCTAGACAAGTGTTTTATTCAACCGAGTATCTCTCCCTGGGGTGCTCCGGTGTTATTTGTTAGAAAGAAAGATAGGTCCCTTAGAATGTGCATTGATTATCAACAATTAAATAATGTGACCATCAAGAATAAATATCCTCTTCTGAGAATTGATGACTTGTTTGACCAACTTCAAGGGGCTAGTTATTTCTCTAAGATTGATCTTCGTTTGGGTTATCACCAATTGAGGGTGAGAGGGGTTGATATTCCCAAGACAGCCTTCTGAACAAGATATGGTCACTATGAGTTCCTAGTAATGTCCTTTGGTTTGACTAATGCTCCGACAGCGTTCATGGACTTAATAAATAGAGTGTTTTGACAATATCTTGACATGTTTGTGATAGTGTTTATTGATGAAATTTTGATCTATTCAAGGAGTGAGAATGAGCATGTTGACCATTTGAGAATCGTATTGCAAGTTCTTAAAGACCATCAACTCTTTGCAAAATTTAGCGAGTGTGAGTTTTAATTAAGGTTTGTAGCATTCCTTGGTCATATTGTGTCAAGCAAGGGTATTGAGGTAGATCCTAAGAAGACGGATACGGTCAAGAGTTGGCCTAGACCTCTAACTCCTTCTGACATTAGAAGCTTTTTGGGTTTGGGCGGTTACTATAGGAGGTTTGTTAAGGGGTTTTCCTTCATTGCTTCTCCATTGACGACTTTAAATAAAAATATGGCTAAGTTTGTGTGGTCAGAAGCTTGTGAGGAATGTTTCCAAGAATTGAAACATAGATTTACTTCCGCTTCGATGTTGACCTTACCGGAGGGTACTGATGGTTTCGTCGTATTGTGATGCCTTTAGAGTTGGGTTGGGATGTGTTCTTATGCAAAATGGTAAAGTGATTACATATGGTTCAAAGCAACTTACAGTCCATGAGAAGAATTATCCGACCCATGATCTTGAACTAGCGGCGATGGTATTTGCCTTAAAAATATTGAGGCATTATCTATTTGGGGTGCATGTTGATGTGTTTACTGATCGCAAGAGTTTACAATATGTGCTTAGTCAAAAGGACTGGAATCTTCGTCAACGAAGGTGGTTAGAATTATAGAAAGACTATGACATGAGTGTCCATTATCACCCCGGCAAAGCTAACGTGGTAGTGCATGCTCTTAGTAGATTATCCATGGGTAGTATGGCACATATAGAGGATGAAAAGAAAGAATTGGTTCATGATCTGTGGTGTCATGGTCCATAATGGTTCTGAATCATCCTTTGTGATGGGTGTGAAGTCTAAGCAAGGCCTTGATCCCGTATTTGTTGAGTTGAAAAAGTCGATACTCAAAAAGTCTGTTGAGGCTTTCTCCCAAGAGGTAGATGGGGTGCTTAGGTGCCAAGGTCGGTTATGTGTTTTGGATGTTGATGGTTTGAGGGAACAAATTCAAGAAGAAGCCCATAGTTCTCGGTATTCTATTCATTCGAGAGCCACTAAGATGTATAGTGATACACCGGAAGTCTATTGGTGGAACAGAATGAAGAAAGATATCACGGGATTCGTGGCCAAATTTTGAATTGTCAACAGGTTAAAGTTGAGCATCAAAGGTCGGGAGGCTCATTACATGATATACCAATCCCCACTTGGAACTGGGAAGAGATGAATATGGATTTTATTGTGGGTTTCCCTCGTACCCAAAGACAACATGATTCTATTTGGGTCATTATAGATCGGACGACAAAATAGCCCACTTTATCCCCGTCAAGGTTTCTTTTTACGCGGAAGACTATGCCAAGTTGTATATAAAAGAGATAGTGAAGTTACATGGAGTTCCTTTGTCCATTATTTCGGATCAGGGTCCTCAATTTACTTCTCACTTTTNCAAGGCCTACCACCCCCTTGGAGAGGCGAAAGAGGTACAAACCCCTCAATGTGGTTACCCGGGCCTACAACCCCCCGAGCTAGGGACCAAGGTATAAACCCCTCGATATGGTTATACGGGCCTACTACCCCCCGTACTAGGCAATCAAGGTACCAACCCCTCGATACGGTTACCCGGGCCTACAATCCCCCGAGCTAGGCTTGGTCGACTCACAACACTTATATAGAGAAAATCATATACATGTGTCCATTTCATCATCATTTCAGTAATTATATAACCATCCGACTCATAGGACGTACATTGGACCTTCCATTTGCTAAGAATTCTATAAATGGGCATTTTATCAAACACATGGTGGGCTACTGCTCATGTAAATAAAATCATGTATTTCAAGAGTACTAAGTCCAACCAATTCCAAAATCCATATAAATCAGCCCACCAACAACATACATATATATATATATCAACCTTCATAATTTGATCGTGGAAGCATGAAAACCATAAACATCACATAATAATTCCATTTCATGATAATATGCAAAATAGACCATAATAGGGTGTGTAGTAGTAATTCCATACTTCAAAAGTTCATAAATAGCCATAAGGACTCATAAACTTGAAGTAGAAATAGAGTATAAATGGTTGGACTTGTGGAAAGGAAGGTTTCCACAATCAAACCCACATACCTCAACTTTGGAGAATCCTTGATAAATATTGGAATGGAGAATTGAAGCTTGAGATTGAGTCTTGAATCCGGAATTAGAGCTTTAGATGTTTGAATTTGGTTGAGGCTCTTGGTGGAGAGGGCTTAGAGAGTGTTTTTGAAGTTAAAAATGACTAAGTATGGGACATATCCCCTTTTTATAAAAAACGTCCCCGACACTTAGCCTCAAAAAAAAAATTGCTCATTGGAAATTGCAAATCTGCACAGACAAGTTTTACGAAAATGGTCATAACTCATCATCCTAACTCGGAATGAGGTGAAACCAAGTGTGTTGGAAAGCTAACTCAAAGAGCTTTAATTTAATAGGTTGTGGCCCTTCAAGTTCCTTGTGTGCTAAGAGATATGCCCCTTTAAAGTTGGCCCTCCAAATTGCATTTTTTTGCGATTTTCGAATTTTGATACGAGTGCTCTAAAATTCGGGTTACACCCATTCCCCACTCAGTTTGACCCCATGAATAAGAATATGAAGTCGAATTTCTAAAATCATGCACAGATTTTGAGATATATGGAAATTACAATTATAGGTGTTTCCGTAGCACATTTTCGGGCATTTTTGGGGTCGTTTCATCGATACTCAAAAAGTCTGTTGAGGCTTTCTCCCAAGAGGTAGATGGGGTGCTTAGGTACCAAGGTCGGTTATGTGTTCTGGATGTTGATGGTTTGAGGGAACAAATTCTAGAAGAAGCCCATAGTTCTCGGTATTCTATTCATTCGAGAGCCACCAAGATGTATAGTAATATACGGGAAGTCTATTGGTGGAACAAAATGAAGAAAGATATCATGGGATTCGTGGCCAAATTCTGAATTGTCAACAAGTTAAGGTTGAGCATCAAAGGCCGGGATGCTCATTACAAGATATACCAATCCCCACTTGGAACTGGGAAGAGCTGAATATGGATTTTATTGTGGGTTTCCCTCGTACCCAAAGACAACATGATTCTATTTGGGTCATTATAGATCAGATGACAAAATAGCCCACTTTATCCCCGTCAAGGTTTCTTTTTAGGCGGAAGACTATGCCAAGTTGTATATAAAGGAGATAGTGAAGTTACATGGAGTTCCTTTGTCCATTATTTCGGATCGGGGTCCTCAATTTACTTCTCACTTTTGGAAGTCATTCGAAAAGGACTTGGTCCTAAAGTTAAACTTAGCATTGCTTTTCATCCTCAAATTGATGGGCAAACAAAGTGTACCATTCAAACTTTAGAAGATCTGTTGAGGGAATATGTTATAGACTTCAAAGGTAATTGGGATGACCACTTTCCAATAATAGAGTTTGCCTAAAATAATAGCTATCACTCATGTATTGGTATGGCTCCTGTTGAAGCTTTGTATGGTAGGAGATGTAGATCTCTGGTTTGTTTGAGTTGTGCATTTGGTATGAGTTGCATATTTGACTTCATGAGATGTGATGATGAACATGTTTTAGTGTGCTTTTGAGAGTAACTACATATTGGCTGTATGATATTGTGTTGAGCGCAATGCTTTCAGTTGGAGAAGGTAGTTCCTCCTATGATTATGAAATATGTTGAGTTTTATGCATAATAGGTTATTATATGTAGTTCCTACTCCCTTGTGTTGCATGGATTATTTTTGAGATGGAGTTGAAGTTTCCTCCTTTGAATTGTGCATTATTTTGATGTTGCATGCATGATGGGTTGCTAGTCTGGAGTCTTTACTTCCGTAAGGTGTCTAGATCGTCATTCGAGGATGAATGTTCCCAAGGGGGAGATATTGTAATACCTCGGAAACTAGTAGGCTAAACTATAGCAAAAACTTGAGGGTTAATTGATGTTTGCGTAATCAACACACAACTTCCAATGAATGTGTCTACGATCGTACAATAGTAAAGTAACCCAACCAAGGATTGGGGTTGAGTCCCAAGGGAGTAGCTTGAGAATTAACAGAAAAATAAAATTTACATCTAATTAGTCATAGCTAAAAACATTATTGAATATAAACATGTTAAATCTAAAGGGGTGATGCAAGCATCAATTATCAATGGGGGTTTGTGACAAGTAAGCAAAAACAACAAAAATGCAAATAGTACTAATCAAGGAGAGGGAATTCTTGGGATGCGATAGGAATACGGATTAGACTAGACTATTGGGTACATGATGTTGATTGTAAATCCATTGAGTATTTGTGACTAGGCTAGACTATAGTGGGGGTAGATTCTCTCTCGAGCAACTTATCCCAAACCAAATGGGTTCCTCTCGGACACCTACTTGCCGCATGAAGAAAAACCTCTGCCTTAGCCCACTAACTCTCTCGAGCTGAGTGTGTGGGAGAAGGACTAGGGTTCAGTCTCTCGAGCTGAGGTGGAGGAGTAGTTAAGTGGTGCCTAAGGTTTGTTTTATTTCGTACCTTAAGGTGAGAAAGTTAGTTTCCAAGGGGTGCACCTATCATTTAGTCTAAGTTAATGACTCTAGTGTTGAGACACCACCTATTCAGTCAGTTCCAGTTGTGAGTGAATTTCCTGAGATCTTTCTAGATGATCTTCCCGGAGTCCCTCATGAGAGAGAAATAGACTTCGGTGTAGATATTCTTCCTGATAGTCATCCTATCTCTATTCCGCCATATAGAATGGCTCTAGCTGAGTTAAAAGAGTTTTAAAAGATAGTTCAAAGACCTTCTTGAGTAAGGTTTCATTTGACCAGATGTCTCACCTTGGGGCGCTTCGGTATTATTTGTGAGAAAGAAATATGGTTGTCTTAGAATGTGTATAGATTACCATCAGTTGAACAAGGTTACAATCAAGAATAAATATCCACTTCCGAGAATCGACAATCTTTTCAATCAACTTCAGGGTGCCACTTCTTTCTAAGATAGACCTCAGATCTGGCTATCATTAGCTGAGAGTAAGAGATAGTGACATCCCTAAGACAGATTTCAGGACCCGTTATCGTTATTATGAGTTTCTGGTCATATCATTTGGTTTGACTAATGCTCCTGCAGCATTCATAGATCTTGTGAACAGAGTGTTTAATCCTTTTCTAGATATGTTTGTTATCATATTCATTGATGACATTCTAATCTATTCAAGGAATGAGGATGATCATGCTAGTTATTTTAGAGTAGTTCTTCAAAATCTCAAAGATAGAGAGTTCTACGCTAAATTCTCTAAATGTGAATTTTAGCTTGAGTCATTGGCATTCTTAGGCCACATTATTTCTGGCAGTGCAGTCATACCTTAAATCCCATGAAGACGGACAGTCACCCGATGCCCTCAAGGCCCAAGAGAACCAACATGTAACTTGTGCTTACTATGCTTATAACTATGACACTCTTGTTACAAGTTCACATAGGATGCAGCGATACGAACCAATATAAGTAGATCCAAAACATATATACAAGACTTGGCCGTGAGGCCACAACTTATTGAGACGCAACTGAACCATATACATAGGTCTACAAAGCCTCTGAAAGATAGAAAACCTTAGAATAGGTTGAGACAGACCCCGCCTTACTCTTAACTATGATACAATACCCAAATGAATCTACCAAGGACTCAGTAAAGCTTCGAATCAATTTGGAGATCACCAAAAGTAGCGGATTGTCGTGTGCTACTACTGAGGATGTTTACTAACTGAAGTACCTGTGCCTGTAGCGTCCCCGTGAGGGACGTCAGTACAAAAAAATATACTAAATATGTAAGCCAATAACATATATAAAATAAGAGTTCAAATGAAACCAAATATCAATATATGTGTGCATAAATCAGAAAAGAAGACCACATTTGTTAACTCTTGTGGGATCATGTATGTTACATTCTTGTCTTTACCTTTCTGTGAGTTATGATCTTTATAAGGCATGTGATACGAATGACCAAATAATCAGTGGTAGAAGAGGATGACCCATGCTAGGCATTTTAACCACTGGGATGCGGTCCTCATAATTACACAAATTGGGATTGGCTCATGCTAGGCTTTCACCCCTGAGTTGCCATCCTTCTATACCAATTGGGATCGGCCCATGCTAGGCTTTCGCCCCTGAGCTGCCACTCTTAATTGTACATATTGATTAACTTAGATTCTTTAATCGTTGAGATTGATGTTTTGGTGGTCACAATCAATTTTGATATTTGGAAATACGGATCAGTAGTAGAAGACATAAAAATAATACGTCAAGGCAGTAACAATGACATAAGGAGCTATGTAACATCAATGCATTACTTGTGAGCTTAAATTCCCTTATTGATATTGATTGCAAGTATCAAATTTCATGTCGAAGAATATTGAATCGAATAGCTTTACATGCCTTATCCTCTAACCAATACAACTATCATGATTCAGCCTCCCCTTTTAGGTTTCAATCTACAATATAAGTCATGATAAACTAAAATTAGCAACTATCACACTGTGAGTCTCATAAAACAGTAGCTAACTTGACAAATAATGAACCCATACAACTCTCAAAATAATGTGTATCACCACACCCTCCTTCTCTGCCCAATATATACATTATATATCATTTTCCAAGATTACCCAAGCTGCACCAACAACAATACACATAAAATAGCCTCAAATATTCTTTATCATACAACCAATTATTGAACTCCGCACCCCCTTGAGTTCTTTATGACAGCGCACCCATAATTCCTCACTCATACATAAGGAGGACAAATAAAAGAGCACTCATCTTACCTTAATTTATACAACTTTCCCTTTTAACTTGGAATCTTGAAGAACTTCAACTTCCATTCTCACTTAAACGAAAGAAGAAGAGAAAAACATCTTAATAACCAAGGAAGCGAGCAGTAGCTTTTGGAAATATTATGCCTTTATACTTATACTTGAGGATGAATAGCATGTTTTCCTAATCATCCATCGGGAGAATTAAGCTAAATTCATAAGTGTTTTCACTTACCTTGTCTTGCACCGATGAGGGGTTATTCAAGAACCCTAGAAGAACTTTAAGGTTGTATTTTTAATCCTTAAGAGAAAAGAGAGAGAGAGAGAGAGAGCTGGAGTTAATCCTCAATATTGTGTGTTAAAATGAGTGGGAATAGCATCCAATATATCTTATATTGTGCTTTCTTTACCTTTAAGAATATCCTCCAGAAAGCTTCATTTTCAACCACTAATTAGTCAAGTAGGTGGTACACTTACTTATGTACATCAAGCAGCTCAAAAGGTCAAACTAGGTGATGCACCTACTTGCTTTCACTTGGGCTTAAATATTGGGCCTTGACAGATTTGGCTGATGGGCTTAAATTTCATTTTCCTTTTATTTAACTTAGTTTGGGCCTCAAGTGAGTCCATTAGCATTGGCCCAAATCTGATCCATAAACCTTGGCCTTTTAAACTAGATCTATATAGCTCAAGTAGGTGATGCTCCTACTTGGTCCTTTGGACTGGTCAATAAGTCAAAGTAGGTGATGCACCTACTTGTCACCTGCTAGCTTAGTTAAGTCAAGCAAGCCTCACTTATTTTATTCCATTTTCTAAATATTAATCCCTTTTGCTTTAACTTAGCACTTAACTTTCAACTTTAAGCTCAATTACCACCTTACTATCTCTTTAAATACTCCCGTTGGAGTTAACTTGAAGTACACATGTTGAAATGTGCAAGGCATCACATCACTTTCTGAGCTAGTTTAAACCGACACTAATCATATAACAATCATGGTCCCTCACCTATATCATAAGGCTATGTCAAGTATCACAAGAATATAACAAGCATATGCGTAATACGGGTTGTTACATCCTCCCCCTCTTAAAACACTCGTCCACGAATGTTAGCATGGTTATCGAGCCCAAAAAGTTTCATGCCTAAGTTAGTACTACTTATAATCACATCATAAATATAGACTTATACTTACTTGTCAACGCCTCAACTATGCATCTTCATCCTTCTCATCGATCTGAAAGAGATGAGGATACTTCAATTTCATTGCTTCTTCCGCTTCCCATGTAACTTCTTCTACTTGTTGGTTCCTCCATAATACTTTTACAGAAGCTACATCTTTATTTCTTAACTTCCTAACTTGTCAATCCAGAATAGAAATGGTACTTCTTCATAAGTGGGATCTCTCGTAACCTGTACATCTTCAGTAGGAGTGATACGGGATGGGTCACCTACGCATTTTTGAAGCATTGAGACATGAAACATCGGATGAACGGTTGAAAGCTCTTGAGGTAACTCTAACTCATACGTAACTTGGCCAATTCTTCGGATAACCTTATATGGCCCTATATAGTGTGGACTCAACTTTCCTTTTTTACCAAACCTCATTACCCCTTTCATTGGTGACACCTTCAAGAACACCCAATCCCCTATAGAAAATTCTAGCCCTCTCTTTCCAACATCCGCATATGATATATGTCGATTTTGACCTATTTCTAGCCGCAGTTGTATCACTTTGACTTTTTCCATAGCTTGATGAACAAGATCTTGCCCAAATAAGGGAGTTTCACCTATTTCGAACCAGCCAATTGGGGATCTACATTTTCTACCATATAAAGATTCATAAGGTGCCATTTTAATACTTGAATGGTAGCTATTGTTGTATGCAAACTCGATCAATGGCAAATAATCATCCCAACTATTTTTGAAGTCCAATATACAAGCTCGCATCATATCCCAAGTGTTTGAATTGTACACCTGTCTGACCGTCTGTTTAGGGGTGAAAGGTTGTACTTAAATTTACTTGTTTGCCCAATTCTTCTGAAATAACTTCCAAAAATTTGCAGTGAATTGAGCTCCCCTATCAGATATAATAGAGATTGGCACTCCACGTAGATGAACTATCTCTTTAATATACAACCTCGCATATTCTTCAACTGTATAACTAGTCTTGACCGGCAAGAAATGCACTGATTTGGTCAGTCTATTAACAATTACCCATATAGAATCAAACTACCAAAATGAACGAGGCAAACCAGTGACAAAATCCACGTTTATCATCTCCCACTTCCAAATTGGAAGTTCTATACACTGCATATAACCTCCGGGCTTTTGGTGCTCTACTTTTACTTGTTGACAATTTGGAAATTGAGCCACGAATTTCGCAATGTTCTTCTTCATGTCCCCTCACCTATACATTTCTTTCCAGTCATGATACATTTTAGTTGACCCCGGATGGACAGAATATCTCGAATGATGTGCTTCCATCATAATCTTGTTTCTTAATTCATCTACATTAGGTACACAAAATCTGCTTTGACATCGAAGTACTCCCTCTTGCGTAAGTTCAAATGCCTTTGCCATACCCTGTTGTACATTCTCCTTAAGCTTTAATAGAATAGGATCAGTGTACTACTTCCCTTTCACTTCCACTACTAATGAGGGTTCTGCCAAATTTTGCACAATAACCCCTTCTGGAGATTCAAGAAGGCAAACCCCCAAGCTAGCTAGTTGACATAGATCCTTAGTTATTCCTTGTCTTTCCACAGACAGCCCATAAGTGGTTACCATTATTTTACGACTTAACGCATCAGCTACTACATTTACTTTCCCGGGATGATACAAGATATCAATGTCATAATCTTTTAATAGCTCCCATCTTCGCTGCCTCAGATTTAGGTCCTTTTGCTTAAAGATATATTGCAAACTCTTGTGATCAGTATATATGTCCAACATGACCTCCATACAAGTAGTGATGCCATATCTTCAAAGCAAATAAATGCTGCTAGCTTTAGATCATGAGTTGGATAATTTTTCTCATGTGGCCATAGTTGCCTTGAGCCATAAGCTATTACTTTACCATGCTGCATCAATACACATCCTAGGACCACTCCCAAAACATTACAATACACTGCATGCCCTTCTATTCCTTCTAGAATTACCAATAAAGGTGTAGAAGTTAATTTATTCTTCATCTCTTGGAAGCTTCTTTCACATTCATCACTCCACTGAAACTTGGTTTATTTGTGTGTAAGCTTTGTTAAGGGTGCAATAATGGAAGAGAATACCTGAACGAACCATCTATAATAACCTGCCAATCCAAGGAAACTACGGATCTCCGTAGGCATTGTAGGTCTTGGCCAGTTTTTCAAGGCTTCTATCTTCTGGTTATCAACCCTTATTCTTTCATCGGATACAATATAACCTAAGAATTCCATAGATTTCAACCAGAAATCACATTTAGAGAACTTCACATACAACTTACGATCACGAAGAATTTGTAAAACCTGCCACAAGTTATTAGCATAGTCATCTTCCAATCATGAATACACTACAATGTCATCTATGAATTCTATGACGAACACATCTAGAAATGGCTTGAATACCCTATTCATCAAATCCATAAAAGCTGCTAGTACATTTGTTAACCCGAATGACATGACTAAAATCTCAAAATGACCATATCGTGTCCGGAAAGCTGTCTTGGGAATATCTTTGTCTTTGACCCTTACTTGGTGATACCCCGACCTCAAGTCGATCTTTGAAAACCACTTAGTACCTTGTAACTAATCAAGCAAATCATCAATTCTAGGAAGGGGATTTTTTTTTAATCATTACCTTATTCAACTGCCGGTAATCGATACACATTCTTAACGAGCCATATTTCTTACGTACAAATAAAGCTAGTGCTCCCCATGGAGATATACTAGGCCTTATGAATCCGTTTTCTAATAATTCTTTTAATTGCTCCTTCAACTCCCGTAATTCTGTCGGGGCCATTCTAGCTATAATAGACTCACCAATCGGTGTAGATACTTCAAATGGCTTCACTAATAAGTCTGGTGTTATTTTGAACTTTTCAGCAATCAATGGAGTAACATATGATAGTGTAGACCCCGGATCAATTAATACATATACAATAAGTGAAAAGATGGACAATGTACCTGTAACCACATCCGGCGAGGCATCTAAATTTTGTCGATCCCCGAGATCATATGTGCGATTTTGAACTCCAGTAGAACTAGCTGCTCCCCTAGCTCGTCTACCACGACCAGTAGGCATCTGTCCCCTACCTAAAGAAGGTGTTGATGATGAGGATGCATCAACTGATCTAGTAGGTTTGTGCCATACCACCCACACCCCTATGAGGGTAATTTCTCATCATATGAGCCGGAGTACCACACGAAAAACAAATATTTGTCCCAAAATGACATGCACCTAAATGATTTCTTCCACATTGTTTACAAAACTGTCGAGGAGGTCTTGAATGGCTCATACTTCCCTGCTCTTGGTACCCCGTTATTCGTGAACCTTGGCTTTCACCTCTTTGCCCAAACTGATTTCCCCTAGACTCTAGAAACTTAGGTGGGGAACTAGCTGTAGAGTAGAAAGATGATGGCCTAGGCGGTCTATTAAAAAAACGAGGCCTAAACTCACCTTGGGAAGGTGTAAACTACCCGATGGATCTGTCCCTCTTAAAATGCCCTGTTTCTAACTCTTGTGTCCTTCTTCTTTGCCTTTGATCCTCCAACTTTTGCGCAAAAGCTTGCATCCTTGCTATTTCCATATCTTTATTCAACGAAGAAATGGTATAATATCTAACCAGATATGAATCTAATCTATCCACATATCGGTGAACTCTATCCTCCATAGTAGCTACTACATTAGGAGCATACCTGGACAAGGAATTAAATTTGAGACTGTACTCTCTCACATCATACTGCTTTGGTGGAGATTTAAGAACTGATCCGCACGGGCCTCTTGGATCTCCAATGGTAGGTAATGGTCACGGAATGCCTTTTTGAACTTTTTCCATGTAACTAAAGGTGCATTTGTTGCCCTAGATTGCTTCCAAGCTTCATACCACAATAGCCACACCCTTTAATCTATTGGCTACTAGCTCGAGCGCTTCTTTAACACTTACATGCATAACATCAAAAGTGCATTGGATCTGATCTATAAAGTCTTGTGGATCTTCATTAGGATCTGACCCGGTGAATGATGGAGGGTCCAAATTAAGGAAATCATGTATCTGCGTGCCAGCTGCTCTATCTACACCACTAGTACCTGCAACTAGACCTTTTTGCCTTTGGCCATGGCCAGCAACTGTACGAGTCAATAATTGGACTTCATTCCTCAAATCTTGCTCGGTAGCATTAATAAGGGGTTCTTGAGGTGCAGCTTCCCTCCTTAGATCTTCTGGAGATGAAGGGGTCAGGGAAGTCTGTGATAGAGACTCATCTTGAGCCTCACCTTGAACAGCTTGACTAGGTGGTGGTTGGCTGGTCCCTTCTTGGGAAGACACATCTACTCGCTTACCAGTACTTTTACTCCTTCTTATAACCGGCATCTTTGCTATAATAAAAAAATTTAGAAATTAGATATGGTTCACCTACAACACTGGTCCCATCACACGATCTAAGAAATGAAAGAAAAGAGACAACTCCTACATGTCCCGTAGCCTCCGGTTTATAAATGGGGTGCATAACACATCCAGTAGCAAGACTCTACACAAACATGGCTTTGTAGACATCCTAGGATGACCTGCTCTAATACCACTTTTGTCATGCCTCAAATCCCATGAAGACGGATAGGAACCCGATGCACTCAAGGCCCGAGAGAACCAACATGTAACTTGTGTTTACTATGCTTATAACTATGACACTCTTGTGACAAGTTCACAGAGGATGCAGCAATACAAACCAACATAAGTAGATCCAAAACATAAATACAAGACTTGGCCTTTGAGGGCACAACTTGTTAAGACGCAACTGAACCATATACATAAGTCTACAAATCCTCTAAAAGATAAAAAAGCCTTAGAGTAGGTCGGGACAGACCCTGCCTTACCATTAACTATCATACAGTACCAAAATGAATCTACCAAGGACTCAGTAAAGCTCCGAATCAATATAGAGCTCACCAAAAGTAGCAGAGTGTCGTGTGCTCCTACTGAGGAGGTCTACTAGCTGAAGTACCTACGCCTGCAACATGAAATGCAGCGTCCCCCGTGAGGGACGTCGGTACGAGAAAATGTACTAAATATGTTAGGCAGTAACATATATAAAATAAGAGTTCGAATGAAACCAAGTATCAATGTATGTGTGCATAAATCAGAACAGAAGACCACATTTGCTAACTCTTGTGGGAACATGTATGTTAAATTCTTGTCTTTATCTTTCTGTGTGTTATGATCTTTATAAGGCATTTGATATGAATGACCAGTTGATCAGTGGTAGAAGAGGATGACCCATGCTAGGCATTTTAACCGTTAGGATGCTGTCCTCATAACTACACAAATTGGGATCGGCTCATGCTAGGCTTTCTCCCCTAAGCTGCCACCCTTCTATACCAATTGGGATCGGCCCATGCTAAGCTTTCGCCCCTGCACTGCCACCCTTAATTATACAGATTTCTTTACTTAGATTCTTCAATCTTTGAGATTGTTGTTTTGGTGGTCATATTCACTTTTGATATTTGGAACTACGGACTAGTAGTAGAAGACTTGAAAATAATACTTCAAGGCAGTATCAATGACATAAGGAGCTATGTAACATCAATGCAT
This sequence comes from Solanum stenotomum, assembly GCF_019186545.1. NCBI lineage: Eukaryota > Viridiplantae > Streptophyta > Magnoliopsida > Solanales > Solanaceae > Solanum > Solanum stenotomum. Next base: position 28,477,312 of record NC_064292.1, read on the forward strand.
TACTTGTGAGCTTAAATGACACGATTGACTTCAACTGACTAAGAGGAGGATTCACCAAACTTTCTTTTCCAAATACCATTTCTATATCAGCACATAGGAGGATAATTACACAAGTATAGAGTAGTGAACATATAATGAAGTAATTCTATACACTAAGGAAAAGGGGAAATATTGTCAGCTATTTAGAGATCGTATGTTGCCAGTATGTTTCCTTTACTAGGAATAGAACTTAGGAAATTCTTTTATTGATATTGATTGCAAGTATCATATTTCATGCCCAAGAATATTGAATCGAATAGCCTTACATACCTTATCCTCTGACTAATACAACTATCACGATTCAACCTCCCCTTTTAGGTTTTAATCTACAATATAAGTCAGAATAAACTAAAATTAGTAGATATCACACCGTGAGCATCAAAAAACAATAGCTAACTTGACGGATAATGACCCCATACAGCCCTCAAAATAATGTGTATCACCACACCCTCCTTTTTTGCCCAATACATACATTATATATCCTTTTCCATGATTACCCAAGCTGCACCCACAACAATACACATAAAATATCCTCAAATATTCTTTATCATACAACGAATTACTGAATTAACCACCCCCTTGAGTTCTTTATGACAGCACACCCATAATTCCTCACGCATACATAAGGAGGACAAAAAAAAAGAGCAATCACCTTACTTTAATTTATGAAACTTTCCCTTTCAACTTTGAATCTTCAAGAACTTCAACTTCCCTTCACACTTAAACCAGAGAAGAAGAGAAAAGCGACTTAATAACCAAGGAAGTGAGCAATAGCTTCTGGAAATATTATGCTTTTATACTTATACTTGAGCATGATTAACATGTTTTCCTAATTGTCCATGGGAGAATTAAGCTAAATTCATAAGTTTTTTCACTTACCTTGTCTTGCAGAGATGAGGGTTTCTTCAAGAACCCTTGAAGAACTTAAAGGTTGTTGTTTTAATCCTTAAGAGAAAAGAGAGAGAGCTAGAGTTAATCCTCAATATTGTGTGTTAAAATGAGTGATAATAGCAGCCAATATATCATATATTGAGCTTTCTTCACCTTTAAGAATATGCTCCAGAATGCTTTATTTTTAGCCACTAATTGGTCAAGTAGGTGATGCACATTCTTATGTACATCAAGAAGCTCAAAAGGTCAAACTAGGTGATGCACCTACTTGCTTTCACTTGGGCTTGAATATCGGGCATTGAGGGCATCGGGTGCCTGTCCATCTTTATGGGATTTGAGACGTGACATGTAGAATTGGCCTAGACCCGGATCTCCAACTGATATTAGGAGTTTCTTCGAATTGATTAGTTATTATAAGAGGTTTGTCGAGGGATTTTCATCTGTTTAATCCCCTTTGACCAAGATGACTCAGAAAGCAGTTAAGTTTCAATGGTCTGAAGATCGTGAGAAAAGATTTCAGGAATTTAAAACTAGGTTGACTACTGCCTTAGTTTTGACCTTACCAGAAGGTACGTAATATTTTATGGTGTAATATGATGCGTCCAGAGTTGGACTGTGTTATGTATTGATGCAGAATGGCAAGGTTATAGCTTATGCCTCCAGACAACTTAAGATTTGAGAGAGAAATTACCCAACCCATGATCTAGAGTTGCCTGTTATAGTATTTGCTTGGATAATATGGCGTCACTATCTTTATGATTTTAAAGTAGATGTGTTCACCGATCACAAGAGTCTTCAGTATGTATTCACTCAGAAAGAGCTTAATCTTAGACAGAGAAGGTGGTTGGAGTTACTCAAGGGTTATGACATGAGTATTCTCTATCCCCCAGGTAAGACTAATGTTGTTGCAGATGATTTGAGTAGGTTGTCTATGGGTAGTACTGCCCATGTTGATGAGGAAAAGAAATAGTTAGCCAAATATGTGCACAGACTTGCATGATTACAAGTTTGGTTAATGGATTCCAACGAAGGAGAAATAGTGATGATGAATGGGGTTGAATCGTCACTAGTGTCTGAAGTGTAAGAGAAACAAGACCAAGATCCAATTTTGCTTGAATTGAAGGTAACTGTTCATAAGCTAAAAAAGATGGCTTTTGAACAAAGGGTAGATGGTGTATTGATATATCAAGGTAGATTATGTGTACCAAGGGTGGATGAACTCCAAGAGAGGATCATGGAGGAAGCTCATAGCTCCAAATACTCTATTCATTCGGTTTCCACAATGATATATCGCGACTTGAGAGAAGTATATTGGCAGAGTAGCATGAAAAAGTGTATCGCAGAATTCATTGCTAAGTATTTGAATTGTCAACAAGTAAAAGTAAAGCACTAGAGGCCTGCTGGTATGGCTCAGAACATAGATATTCCGTAATGGAAGTGGGAGATGATCAATATTGATTTCATTACAGGTTTACCACGGTCTCGCAGACAGTATGATTCGATTTGGGTGATTGTAGATCGAATGACTAAATAAGTCCATTTCTTACCGGTAAAGACTACCTTTTCAGCAGAGGACTATGATAAGTTATATATTCAAGAGGTAGTCAAACTTCATGGAGTTTTGGTGTCCATTATTTCAGATAGAGGTGCACAATTCACCACACAATTTTGGAAGTCTTTCCAAAATGTTTTGGGTTCGAAGGTGAATTTGAGCACTGCTTTACATCCTTAGAATGATGGTCAAGCAGAGTGTACGATTCAGACTTTAAAGGATATGTTGAGGGCTTGTATGATCGATTTGTAGGGTAATTGGGAAGATACTTACCTCTCATTGAGTTTGCTTACAACAATAGTTATCACTCTAGCATCCAGATGGCTCCTTATGAGGCTTTTTATGGGAGAAGATGTGGATATCATATTTGATGGTTTGAGGTTGGTGAAGCTTGGTTGACAGGATTAAACTTAGGTCATCAAGTTATGGAGAAAGTAAAGATCATTCAAGAGACGTTGAAAACAACACAGAGTCGTCAGAAATCCTATACATATGTTAGGAGAAGAGACTTAGAGTTTGAGGTGGACGATTGGGTTTACTTGAAGGTTTCACCCATGAAGGGTTTTTTGAGGTTTGGCAAGAAAGGGAAGCTTAGTCCCTAATATATTGGTCCTTACAGAATATCCAAGAGGATTGGTAATGTATCCAATGAGTTGAAGCTACCTTTAGAGTTAGCAACAGTTCATCCGGTGTTTCACATAACCATGTTGAAGAAGTGTATGGGCGATCCTTCCCTTATTATACCAACTGAAGATATTGGTATTAAGGATATCCTCTGTTATGAGGAGATTCCCATTCAAATTTTGGATCCTCGGGTTCGCAAGTTGAGAACCAATGAGGTAGCATTAGTCAAGGTCTTATGAAGAAATAAGTTTATTGAGGAAGCTACTTGGGAGGCTGATGAGGGTATGAAGAAGAGGTATCCACATCTCTTTGAGCCCGGAGAAGTTCCCAATGAATGTACTAATTCTATTTATGGTACTTTTTAAGTTGAAATATTGTTTTAAATTGCATGTTGGGTGTTTGAGTTGGGTGTTAGATGTTCCCACCCTCAGTTTTACTTTAGATTGATTCAACAACGAATGTTCCCAAGGGGGATATATTGTAAAATCCCACCTTATAAAGAGCAAAATTTAGAAAGAACTAATTTGAAAAGAGCCAAATCTAAAATTTTGCAAGTTATGCTAAAGTTGTGAATTTTGGGTTAACTTCAAATGGCCATCACTTTCATTACAAGATGATTTGGTGACCCATAAGATATAAAATGAAAGGTCTTGGAATCCTCTTTCCAAGGCCGCCGAGTTTGGTAATTTTTGAGCTTGTATGAGGGAGATATGCCCATTTAAAGTCAGGTTGTCCAATTAAGGAAAGTTACCTGAAAATGTGAGGGGTATTTTAATTTTTTCCCTACCCAATCAAATTAAAATGAATTTATTATTATTTTGGGGTCAAATCTGATTTGGTTCAGTTTTACAAATCCTAATTAAGCATAGGGTTTTAGAAGAGAATTCAAGAAGAGGAAAAAAGGACATAAGGAAGAACGAACAAGGTTTTCGCAAATGGAGGATTTGTTTCACCAAATCAGGGTATGTAAGCTTTCATAGTGTTGAGTTCGTTCACCCACACGCCAATAATGATTTACATATTCAAATTCCATCCACAAGATTGATTATATTTGAGTTCTTTATGAGTTCTTGATAAGTGTTCTTGAAGTGTTGCTTTCGTTCTTAAATTAGGATGGGTTTGATGAGTTCTTGAGATAAACGTATGAGTTTGAGGGTTATTTTTTAGTAGATTTTCGTGTACTATTGTTGGGTATTCGAATTTAAGTAAGTTGAGAAGAAACCATTTGACTCTAGGTGAATTAGGGCTAAAAATAGAAGAAGAAAATTTGTCGGATTGTTCTGGGGAAGGGATGAGGCGGCACCCTCCAGATGCGCCTTGGGCCACCGCACCTGCAGTGTGCTAGAAACCAACCCCAGTCAGTGGGAGGCTGGCGCGGTGCACCAGCAGTGTTAACCCACTTGTCCTTCGGCCCTTCGATCCGTACTTATTCCTTTAAGTCTAGCTTTCATTCCTTTCTTAATCCTAGCTATTTAAACTACATCTAAACATCGAGAGATCATTCATAACATGAATCATAACCCTTAAATCCATAATTCAAATTCAAGGTACAGTTAAGAGTAAAGTCTAGAAAGTTCTTTCGAGTCTTTTGAGAAGTCTTTTACAATCTCTTAAATACTTGAGTACTTAACTTGAGGAAGAGTAAAGTTGAGTTTCATTATTTTTGAAATTATATATGGGAACTAAGTATTGTCAAGAGTAAATGTTGTTACATTTAAGAAGAGAGGAAACACCGATTTCCAAAAGAGTTTATGAGGAGTTTTGAGTACAATCTCTTTTAAGAGGAACCATTTGAGTAATAATCTCAAANTCTAGGTGAATTAGGGCTAAAAATAGAAGAAGAAAATTTGTCGGATTGTTCTGGGGAAGGGATGAGGCGGCGCCCTCCAGATGCGCCTTGGGCCGCCGCACCTGCAGTGTGCTAGAAACCAACCCCAGTCAGTGGGGGGCTGGCGCGGTGCACCAGCAGTGTTAACCCACTTGTCCTTCGGCCCTTCGATCCGTACTTATTCCTTTAAGTCTAGCTTTCATTCCTTTCTTAATCCTAGTTATTTAAACTACATCTAAACATCGAGAGATCATTCATAACATGAATCATAACTCTTAAATCCATAATTCAAATTCAAGGTAGAGTTAAGAGTAAAGTCTTGAGAGTTCTTTCGAGTCTTTTGAGAAGTCTTTTACAATCTCTCAAATACTTGACTACTTAGGTTGAGGAAGGGTAAAGTTGAGTTTCATTATTTTTGAAATTATATATGGGAACTAAGTATTGTCAAGAGTAAATGTTGTTACATTTAAGAAGAGAGGAAACACCGATTTCCAAAAGAGTTCATGAGGAGTTTTGAGTACAATCTCTTTTAAGAGAAACCGTTTGAGTAATAATCTCAAAGTTGAGGATGAGGAAATGGTTTCTTTAAAACATATGAGCTAAGTTATATTTTGGGAGTAGTTATGAGCACCGATATGGGGGAGAGTTCAAACAAGTCACAACCCATAAACCATGTAGCTAATGTGAGTAGAAAGTGTCATACTTTTTAGATGATTTCTTATTGCTTGTAAGCATAGCTTAGTGGATCCACTTAGTTAAGGAGTTCTATACCCCGGCAAGGTATAGGACAGTTCTAGCAGCATGGGCGAGACGTTGTATCATCGCATAGCTCATAGTGATGGTTGTCGGTTAGAGAATCTCCCAACTAGAGTTTACTTTTTATTTTTACATACAAACTGGGTTATATTTTATTTTCCAATACATTAAGTTGTTATCTACTATTTTAAAAGTTTTTCTTTAGATCGCATTATTGTTATTGCTTTTATATTGAAATAAGTTGAGATTGAGTTGAGGTTGAGTTAAGTTGAGATGAGGTAAGTTGTTTCTTCAGTTCCAGATCAAGCTTATGTCATGTTTTATATTTTCCCTTGCATACTTGTACATTCCATGTATTGATGACATTTGGCCTGTATCTTTCATGATGCAGATACAGATAACCAGGATCATCAACCAGCGCTCGTTGATCTAGTTGAATTCCAGAGTTGTTTGGTGAGCCTTCTTGCTTCCGGAGGATCCCTCATTTATGTATATTCCAGTTTTGTTATCAGGATGATGTGGGTCTTGTCCCGACGTCCATCTCAATTAGTAGAGGCTTCATAGATAGATAAACAATAGTTCATGAATCTTGTTCATTTCAGTAATTATGTTCTAGACTTGAGTTGCCCTTGAGGCTATTTTGAATGTTTTATTTCTAAAATATTCTGAGTTTACCTTGTGAGAAGTTTTGTAAGGTTACTTTTGGGTTCTTTTAATGTTGAGTAAGTCTTCCGCTAAGTATTAAGTCATGCCAAGGATTTGCTTGGGGCCAGCAATGGTTCTCGAGTGGCGGCCATGTCTAGGGTGTAGGTTCGGGGCATGACATGTTTGAGGGGGTGAAATGGTCATTGAGTGGGGCATACTGGCCGTTGCCAACAACTTTATACATTAAAAAAAATTTAAAAAAATCAATTTCCCATCTAATGAATCGGACCAATACTAGTACAAATTAGACTGGGATGAACGGATTGAAAACTCTCTCCCCCTCTTGATACCCTCCACCATTTCCCCAACCGGAGGCTACCGGACCGATATGAAGTCGGTAATGGACTGGGATTGATTAGTACTGATAGCTACCAAATCGGTTTCCATACTTAGTGGGGGAGGTGCGGTTGTGCTTGAATGGAATTATTCATTTATTTTAATTTTATAAAATAGTGAGTGAGTCAACTACTTGGTAAAGAAGACAATAATAACAAAGTAAATGACACTAGATATTTTTATACTGGTAGGAAGACAATGTGAGTGTTAGTCCAATTCCTTTTTGAATGGCAAGGGTGTTTTATGTAAGTTCTTGAAGTTTGTATTGTATAATAGTTGTAAGGTGCAGTTCTTACTTCTACATACAATTTTTTTCTCTCTTGATACAATATCTCACCAATAAGATTTTGTTGATAAAATATCTTAATTATCTTTAAAAAGTGTAAGATTTATCTTTGAAAATCCTTATATTCTATTATTAAAGTTGGTCAATAATTAATTATATATAATTGTCCCTTATTATTGTAGCCTTAATAATATTTTATTAAGTATTATTCAAGTGGGGCCAACAATTATTTGGTTTATCATGGAAGTGGGTTAATTGCCTTTATGACATTAGTCAAATATTGATGGTGCTTTATTGGCAAAGATTTGAAGGAATATATGTATGGTAATTAAGTCAATAGCCTTTAGGATATTTTTTATATTGTAAATTGAATTTCCAATGTATGCATGGATTGAATCTATTACATATGTGTGTGGACAACTATGACCATGGTAGCTGCTGTGAAGTAGGCATGGGTATCAACATCTATAACAACTCTGTATGTTAGAAAAGGAAGAAATGAAAAGAAAAACAAGGAAAACTTTTTTTTTCTTATTTTATTTCCTGGGTCTTCTTTAAGTAAAATATTGTCATTGTTAGTTTTCTAGATCCTAGTTGTAATAGTAGAAGAGCTTGTTGAATCCTGGGGGATACACCTTAACCTGTGAAGTATTCTTAAGGACAATGCCATAGGCATGCTTCAAGCTACAAGATTTATGTGATTTTCAATATTTTTCAACAATCTTAAGGATGTTTTTTTATCATGGTCACAAAAATGATCCATTTGCTATTGTTATTGATAATACCACCACTAGTGCTCAAACATCTTATGGTGTTGTCTTTGTTGAGCCTTTACATAACTTTACCAAATACTTCTCTAATGTTTCAAAAGTGGAAGATTCTAGTGAACATAATTTTAAGAGATGACAAAAACTTATATTCTATTATTTTGGCTTGTATGGAGTGGCATCTGTGCTAATAGATTCAAAATCAGATGAATATTCTTTTGACCAACAAAATTAGTAGATTCATGAAAATAAGGTATGTAAGCACATAATATTAAGTCTCTTTCGAATGAATTGTTTGATATGCATTGTTCTAATAAAGAAGCAAAGGAGATTTGGGAATGACTACATGCTAAACATATTATTGAAGATGCTACAAAATAAAAGTTTGTTATTGATAATTTAAACAAATGTAGATGACCGAGGAGAAATATGTGGAGGTATAGATCAACGAGTTTTACAAACTAGTTGAAGATCTTATGTCAGAGAAACTTATTATAGTGAAGTATTTGTTGCTATTATGTTGATTAAAACTACCACAATCATGGAATGACTACACACAAAATTTGAAGCACAAACAAAAGCAATCATCTCTTGATGATTTGGTGGAACACGTCATCAATGAGGATTCCGATAGAAAGCAATCAATTTCTGTCAAAGAAAAAAAAATCAGTACAAAAGCCAATATTGTGGAAGACAATAAGTCTAGCAATAAAGATACTCTCTCTGTCCAATTTTATGTGGCACAAGTTTTTTAGTCCATCCCCAAAAAAGTATAACTTACTATAATTAGAAACAATTTAATTTTAAAATACACATTTACCTTTAATGAAATAATTTTCAACCACACAAATATCTAATGTTGGATTTGGCCAACAAATTTCAAAAGTCATCATTTTCTTAACACCATACCAAATCAAACAGTGTCACATAAAATGGGATGGAGGGAGTAATAATTATGAAAAAGAACTTGATTACAAACTCAAAGTCAATAATCAGACTTTCAAGAAGAAAGGCAATTATTTTGTGTGCAGCAAACCATCCCAACATTCAAATATAGAGTTGGAAAAAATGACAATCCTGCTAAGCCATGAGTAAATATGGTTGAAGCAGAAGATATCATTGTGGTAGTTATTTCCCAAGTGAACACTATAGCCAATGTGAGCGACTAGGGAATAGATTTAGGTGCTACTATGTATATTTGTGTCGATAAAATAGATTTTGTATCTTACACCCAAGTCAATGAAAGAGAAGAAGTTGTGTATCATGGTGATTCCTCAACCATTCAAGTCCTTGGAAAAGGAAAAGTTTTGTCATGATCAGAAAATCAAATGTGATGGCTTGTGTCTTATCCCACCAAGACAGGTCATCCTAAACCCAAATCATTAGGGTAAATTCAAATATTAAAACAAAATAAGGAACTAAGCATAACACAAACATGTGAAATCAAAGTATAACCCAAAATGCCCTTAAAACTAAGTGTTATGTATACAAGCCTCTAAGTATATCAATCGATTCAATAGAAATACAACTCTAAATATCTTTGTTTATTGAATAGACAAGAATATAATGAATGACTAAGAGGTGTCTGTCGAGATGACAAGCAGCTACCTCACAAACTTCCAACAATAAGCCTCAAGCGTAGAAGAGACAAAGGAAAAATCACGATCATCCTAGCTCGTGACCTTCACAATTGAGGAATCAAGGGAATGACTATTAAACAACAACGGTACTCAACAAACAACCAAACTAACTCTAAGTAAAGTAATACAGAACACGAGTACTCCCAACACTTCAACTGAACCTCCACAAACTACAACCTATTCAAAAATCATACCAGCCCAACCTAAAAATTCACAATTTATATCGCACACAACATGTATAATAACACCTAAATATATAGAGGTCACCAACACAATCTTTCATATTGGTCAACCACAATGTTCATACCTAAGCACTTAATAATTTAGAGAATGGTAGTGATGTGCAGTGCAAGAATGGTAATGATGTGCAATGCAATGAAGTGTATTATTAGATATGGTGATACATTTATGTCCTAACAATACACACCTTTTGAGACTTAGGTCAGGACCCATGGGGGACTCACAAGTTTCATGTATCCTCCGTAGCCATTTTCCTTCAGCATAATCAACAAAAAAAAATCTCATCATAATGTTTCAAAATCAATGCAAGTACACATGTTCATACAAATAGTGAGAAGATGGTAATTTCCATATCAATACACAATCCATATAATTACAATCTTGATACATCATCAATACTTAATCAATATAACTGTTCAAATCATCAATAACACATCGTACATCAATATACCATCAAGTTGCCTTTTTTATTTCCCCTTTTACATCGTTAGAATCATTCAACATGAACAAATGACTACAAATGTCAAACCCTTAAACAATTCCCATTACTCCCCAACACACATGAATAGGAATACAAGATTCTCTATGCTTAACAAAGGGTCAAGAAGTCCAGTTGCCTCAAACAAACAAACAATCAACCTGGAACATGATCTTTCCCTTTCAATTGCGTCTCCAAATCAATAAAATCAAAAAAAAATATATGGAATCACAATAAGGATTTGAAAACAACAAAACTCATATCAATGATTTTGAAAACTGGGGCCAAATTGGCCGAAAAAATCCATTTCCAAAAACTAATGTTAAATCTTTAAATTTGTATAAATTTGTGTTACTTAAAGATTTTGGAACCCAATTGGGAAAACCACAATGAAAACCAAGATGAAATCAACCTTAAACAACCTTTTTTCATGAACCTTAAATTCTTATAAAAACTTCAAAATTTGGAATCCAAATCAATGATTAACCATCCACATCATTAAATAATTAGTGAGAAATAGAGATGGGGAGTTAAAAAATCATTACCCAATCAAAGAATCTCAAAAAAAATCACTTTGAAATTGCCTTAATCGAGCTCTCAATGTTCAATAACAGTGAAATGGGGTTGAAACCTCGACTTTTGAAAAACATTCCGCCTAAGTACAAATTGCTCATTGTGATCAATAACACTCAAACTACCCTCAAAACAAGTTCAGAGAGTAACCGGTCATCATCAATAAATATACTCAACTAAGAATCGAGTCAAATCCCATAAAGAATATTTTCTCGGTGATCAAGAAGATAAAGGATGAATACCTACTAAATTGAACCTAAACAGACAATTTAGAAAACTAATAATTAAGTGTGTGATTTTGGTAACTAAATAAAGGTTTTAGATCAAGATGATATCAAGGAAGGGATGTATGGGAATGGAGAAATTTAAAACTCAATCAACACTCAATGATCCATTGCAATTCAACCCATGCTCATTCAAGCATATATAGGCTAGATCATCATAAATCAAACTTTAATCTCCTTTTGTTCTCAAAGGGTTACATCATGATATATTTTTTTGGTCTCAATCGTCTCAACAACAAAGTAATCCAAGAACTTAATATAAACCCTTATTTCTAGCAAGTTTATCATTCAAAAAAGTAGACCTAAATTATCTCCCTTCGGTCTCAAATTTAGGATTCAAAGAGAAATATGATTATTAACCTAATTCTCTTTCGAGCAATCCACAAAGATCGAAAGCTAGACTCAAGCATGCACTCTCAAATCATAAATTCAAATATGAAAATTAGATTACGCCCATTTAATGAATTACATCATAGAATAAAGGAATTACAAAAGCAATAGAACAATAAATCAAATACCCAAATAGCTTTGTCTATTTTTAGCATAAAATCCCCAATTTCATTCACATAATTACACCCACAGTTCTAGCAATGCAAAGCAAAGAGATGAAGAAGGAAAATGGATTTTACTATCAAGAACACAATATTGAAACCCAAAAGATGAATTGTCAAGAATCTTTCCTTCAATGTCTCAACCTAATTATGAACACTGTAAGTTCTACTCTAAGCTAAGAAGATGAGTTTTTATCTATAATATCTTGTCTCCAATCTCTTTTCGTGAATAATGACAGTTAGTGAGTATAAAAAGGAGTTATATGGTAAATTTGGTGAAATTCCTACTTTGCCTAGGTGTTTAAAGTGTGACACTCTACGTTCTTTCAAAATCGTCTGCATTCGCAGATTTGGGCTCCACAGTCACGGCCTTCATGGCATGTTCACGATCCTGAGTTTACTCGAGCTCCACATTCGCAGTCCTTCGGGTGCATTTGTGGGCCTCTTTTTACCACACCCCCACATTCACAGTCTTTCTGGTGCGTTTGTGGATGACATTTTTCCTGCCTGAATTTTGCATATTTAACTTTTACCTTTTATTGGCTTATTTCCACTTTGTATCTTCTAATGTCATCTAAATTAGCTCTCCATTTCATTTTGTTGCAAATATGAAGAAAACCACACTAAAAGAACCAACTCTAAACTAAAGCAAGACAAAATCACCAAGAAAAAAGCCTCAAAAATGAGTGTTAATCTACCACTCATCAATTATCGAGACCCTGAAGCTACGCAATAATTAGTGGCTCTTTTCTTGTGATTTTGTAGCACTCAAATAAAGAAATAAGCTAATTATTCATTGAAATATAATAATTGCAGGTATATGTTGCTCTATATTAATGGTCAAGAGTGGTAAAAGAAGCTGAAACTTGTAGAAAATGGCCTCTGATGTCTCACCTGCGAAGAAAGAGTTCCCTTTTGAAAACAAACAGTCGTAGTCAACTGGTCGCTTAAGTGACCGGGCAAGGTATGCTTTTGTGATGGTTCCCTGTCACGGCCCAAGGTAGCCCCTAGACGTAACATGGTGTATAAGAACTCTAGAGGCCCCATACAAGCCACTTAGCTTTCATCATACAAGAAATAGAATAAAGAAATTTAAAAGATAGCTTCAATATATCAAAGTTTTTTAAAGCAAAGTGGAAAATCTAACATTTTTTTAATAGTCATCTAGTACATAATAATGAATCTAGGCCTAGCCTGTACATCATGTCCAAAACTGAAAGTAAAGAAAGACTGAAACAATAAACTCCGGTTCTTAAAGCATAAGGACTCAACGAACTCTAGCCATGAAATTGGGAACCCTGACTGTCAGATCCTACATTTAGGAAAATATAGGTAAGAGTATGTGTTAGTACAAAATATGCACCAAGTATGATAGCCATGTAGAAAACATTTAAAAACATGCTTAAAGAGAGATACCTTCGTGAGATGTAATGACCAAGCTAAACATGAGATAAAAAGTTAGAAAGCATGAGTCATAAAACATGGTCAATGCACAGATTCATCATCTTAAACATGTATGAGATACTTCCTTGAAGTAACTTTAGTTCATCATAGATTGCTTGTGGGAAGTAGCCTTAACCGACATATAAGACCATGAAAGCTATCATCATGGAATCTGGTGTCTCCCACACCGAAAAGAGTTGTCCTACTTGTCACGGCAAGGACCATGAACTTCTATCCTATGTGGATCCACTAGGTAATATCTATCTACACAGTCCTATATTGGCATATACTTTATGAGACATGGGTAATCGCCACTTATCCACTCGGTACTAAGCTTAAAGGAACATGGATGATCGTATCTTGTCCTTACATCATGTGATATGGATAATCGCCTCTTGTCTTTCAATTAGAGAGCATGGGTAATTGCCTTTTGCCTCAACTTTAGCATAACTTCTTAACATTGATTCATTTTAAGTGAGAAGGCCTTTCAACCCTAAGAACCCTTATTATGTTAGAAATCCTTTCACAATCATGCTTTCATGTGTATATGAGAAATCCTTTCAACAACACAACAATAACATCATCATTGATACTTCACTCTCAAAGCATCTTTAAAACATTTACATCAATAAGAAGATGCAAAATTCCATAATTCACCTTTCATAGTTCAAAACCCACTTTCATCCATAAACATCTAGAAAACATGGGTGAGACATTGGTTCATGGGAATTCATCATAAAATAATGTAATTCTATCAATTATTGCTTGATTTCATAAACTCTTCTTTCATAATCCAAGACCCACATTATATGATCATAACTTGGAAAACATGGGAATTACATGGGTTCATGGGGGATCATCATAAAAACATGAGATTAACTTAATTCATCCATCAAAAATCATAAATCCATCAATAAAATCAATCATCAAGAGAACCCACAACATAGAAGAAAAATTGTGACTCAATTGGGGATTTCTATCCTTTAAACTAGGAAAATTTGGGAACTCCATGAATGGAAGGGATCCATGGATGAAAACTATCATACCTCAATGTCAATTGTAGACTTTACTTGGAACCCTAGGTTGAACTCTTCTTCTTCAAGATTTTCTAGAGAGAGAATTATTTGAGAGGAAGACTTGTTCTTCTTTTGTAAGCTTAAGGGAATGACTTGAATGGGTTAAATTTGGGGTTAAAAACACTTATACATGGATTCTAGATAAGGGTGAACAACATGGTATCAATATAAAATAATTAAGAAAAGACCCAACTGCCCATGACTTACAGCTGACCAGAGCCCTCAGATGGAGGGCTTCACAAGCCATCTAGGGGTCCACGAGTCGTCTGGCAGTCGTGGTCCCTAGACCAGTGGCTAGCGAAGTCCTGACGCTCCACACGCTCACTTTCAAGGGACGTCTGGCTCTTCACGACCTGTCTAGGGGCTCGTGGGAAGAGGTTGTCCTTGATATGGATTCTGCCTCCCCTTTACGGCGACCACAATGGGGCGTGAGGCTTACCACGAGCCATCTAAGGGCTCGTGGAAGGGGAGACCCTCTTGGCCAAGCACTAAAAGGCTCCAAGAGCACTACCACGAGCCGTGGTGCCTTTCACGGCCCGTGAATGGCTCTATGAAGGGTGTCATGGATTAGTTATGGGCTGGTGACCTCCCACTTGACTCCCTTTTCAAGACTTCTTAATTCTGAGGTTTCACAAGCAAAAAAAGGTGTGGGTCTCTTTAGCGAATTTACGTGTTCTTGTTTTTTATAAGGAGGGGTTCTTTTCTTTCTTGTAACCCTTTCAAAGTTGAGTCTCTTTTCATATTTCTTCGCCATTCACTTGGCTTTCATTCTTCAATCATTTGCACACCCCCAACTGAGGCTTTTGGCCTAAGTTGGCTATCCAATCATAACAATGCTTCAAAAAGGATTGTTGGTGAGAAGGTAGGGACAATTAGGTTCAAGATGTTTTATTTTGGTTGCCAACAAATAGGTTAGTCTCAAATGGTGCCAAAATAGATGCACACCCTAACAAGATAGTTACAAAGGATTATGGACCATTTGGTTCCCTCTATAAATTGTTTCCCAAGATCATGTCTCGCGTTTACCAAGATTCAAACAATTGGACTAACAAGGAAAATTCTAGTATTCCACATGCATGCTTTCAAGTGAGACCTCACCAAACATGCACTTCAAAATACACTCATTTAGCACATCCGACAAAGATCAAAAGTGTACATGCGATTCTAATTGCAAGGTTCATATCAAAACGCAGCTAGTTAACAAAAGATCCAAATATATCACTGAAAAGTGGAACCACATCGATTTCATTCTTGTAATACTAACACTACACACCATGATCATAATGATTACTATTTAAGACATAGATATTGAACATAATCGATCCTCAAACTATTATCAATGAGAACTCTAAGAATTTCACGATTTTAAACTCATGGGGAATGGCTATTGCAAAATAAAAGGAGAACAAAATAGAAACAAGAGACACACTTTAACCAAAATAGCACTATAACATAAACAAAATTAAAGTACTACAATAATTCAAAACTCAAAATAACAAAATACAATCAAAAAGGGAATATTGGCTCATTGCAATGTGCCTCACCCCATCAAAAAGGAAAGAGAAGTGTCCTCAATGCACAAACATATCATAAAGAGTTGAAGATAAAAACACCCTCTGAGCAACTACTGATCTTGACATTCACCGACTTATTCGTTGTATCGCAAAGTAGAAACAAATCACCTATTGGGTTTCTAGGTTAGGACATTATGTCTTTCACTTCGGCGAACTACATTGTCGTTGCCCAGTGCATATAGGTGAATTGCCATTCATTGCAAGAATATCGCCAAACTTTCCATGGTGCCTCCCATTTTGCATCCCTGACTAGGCGGACTATAGCGGGTTCACCCAATGGTGTCGGCGAATTGCCCAGTAGGTGATGAGCATTGGCAAAATAGACAGTATGCACCTAAAGTTGAGCCTTCCATTGGGCGTACTCATTGGAGCTTCGCCTATTGTACTTGGTGCATCTCCAAATCGCCTTTACCATCCCCCATTGTTACACAATAACTGCACATGTTGATACCCACATTATTTAAAACAACTAACATTTAGGTTGTCTCCAAGAAGCACCTAATTTAACGACGTGGATATGTTCTTCAAACATTATCCAAATACACCACTTCAACAACCCGCACATCTTGACTGTCTCCAAAGTATGCCTTCAACCTTTACCCATTGGCTTTGAATTTCATCCCCTTTGCATATTCAATTTCAATCGCTCCATTGTCATACACTTGTACGATATTGTGTGGACCAGCACACCTGGACTTGAGCTTACCTGGGAAGAGTTTCAAGCTTTAATTGACAGTAGGACTAACTCCCCCACTCGAAACTCATGAGGTAGTATCTTAGCATCATGCCACTGCTTAAACTTTTCATTATATAGAGTGGAGCTTTCGTAGTCCTACAAACAAAATTCATCCAACTCAAGGATTTGATGTACGCGATCTCTAGAGGCTACGTCCTAATTCAAAATTAGTTTTTTCAATGCCTATAAAGCTTTGTGTTATAACTCAATTGGAAGATGACAAGCTTACCCAAACACTAACTTGTAGGGAGACATACCAATTATAGATTTGAATACCGTACGGTAGGCCCATAGTGCATTATCATGCTATCCAGACCAATCAGTATGATGGACATTTATTGTTTTAGCAAAGATGCTCTTTATTTCTCGATAAGCCACTTCAACTTGTTTGCTCAATTGTGGATGATATAGTGTTTCCACTTTGGGCTTGATTTCATATTTTGAGAGGAGGGTTGCAAATGGACGATTGCAAAGATGTGATCCTCCGTCACTTTTTTTTACCCTCCCTAGGAGCTCCCACCCCTTTTGCTCCCATGGTGACTCAAACTCGCAACCTTCAGGTTGGAAGTGAGGGGTGCTTACCATCCGAGCAATTTTCTCTCGTCGTTCCTCCGTCACTTATAATGGCCCTTGTGGTACCAAACCTTGTGAAGATATTCTTTTTGAGAAACTTTGTGATGCTTCGTGCTTCATTGTTTGGTAATGACATCGCTTTAACCCACTTAGAGTATAATGACCCGAGAGCACCCCCTTGCCGTTACATGCGTATTCGACCTCTCGGAGGTCTCATACAAGCCTTAGCATTCATTCATCGCATAGATCATAAAAGTCACTAAGAATTTAAAAAATTCCTTACAAAGAAGACATTTCATTAAAATAGCAAGCGGAAGACTTTCTAGACTTTATACATGATGTCTCAAAACCATCTAATACTTGAATACAAGAATGGGACTAAGCCCATACAAGACTTAAACACAATACTAGAAATACATCAAAAGGAACATGTAGGGTGTTGTCCTCGAATCTATCAGGACTCACCAAGTCTTCGTCGTCAACAATTAGAAACCTATCAAGTAGCCATGACATGTCACCATCTCCCAATCCCTACACTTTACTCAAAAAGGGAAAGAAAGGGGTTAGCACAATTAAGTACTAAGTATGGAGACCATGCAAAAACATGCTTCAATAGACATTTACAAGGAATATATGCTTTCATATCATTTTTTATTAAACCTTCACTTCACAAGTATAAGAGATATAATACAAGTCAACATTCGCATATAAGACCATAGCCAACCATACACATACTCAACATATCCATATCCAACCCATGCTTAACTTTAGAAGAACACATGCCATTTCATTACCATAGGACCTGTACCTAATATAACCTTGAGACACACCTGAAAGAGATAAGAAGTGACCGCCCATACAACCTCTTCAAGCACACTTAAGTGTTCCTCAAGATTACCTTAGATAAGGACATTTCCTTTACAACATAACATCAATAGACCAACATTCTTTAAGAAACCACTTAGGAAACCTTTAATCACATAAGGGGACTTTCACATAATAGTCGTTAGACTTAGGGAACTCACTTTAGTATCATCAAAGCCTACTCGTGCCATGTGTAGATAGCATCCCATACTACTACCTACACGTTGTAGAACCTATCCAATAACTATAGTGCACATCCCACATGATTGGAATAGGCATAACCGACATAGACCATACTAGCTAGGCATGGAATCCGGATTCTATCCTACTCCATGGAGGTTGTTCTACTTGCCAAGGGTAGAACTAGTAAGCAACCCATGTAGGCACATGGTTTGGGGAATGTCCAAGGAAGTTCATTGTGCCTAATCTCATACTCAACTAGGCCACCATCCTAACCACATCCACCCGGTGCTAGCCTTGTTTCCCATAGAATATTCAATCACCTATGTACTAGAGAGATTTCCTTTTCTAGTTCAACCAACTCATAGTACCTCTTCCCAAGTAAGGCCCCATTTCTTAGTCATAGCCAATCAAGGTTCATAAGGATAGCTCATTTCACTTTCTTAGATAAGGATTCTCATGCCGTTCCGGCTCCATCCATCTCTATGTCTATCATTTCACTCAAGAAGGGAACATCGCCCTAAGGCCCATCCTTCAAGGTTATACATTTACTTAGGAAAGCTAGACTTATAAAAGGGCATCATTTCTTAGTTCTGCCGATTCAAGTCTTGGCCTAAAGTTCCTCTTTTAGCATTTATAGAAAGGGAACCATTTCTTAGTTCTAGCCCACTTCACACATTCATGCATTCAGGACTTTAAGTAACAAGAAGAGACACTTTAGTCTACTAATCAAGTCACAACATTATCATTTGAGGACACTTCATAATCCAACATCATCACATATATACATCATGAGAAATCATACTTTAAATCAAAATGCCATCCACTTTACATAGGATCATCACAAGATCACATAAACTCATTCACATCATATCTTCATATATAGCTTCACATAAAACTTTACATATAGCTTCATATAGAACTTTACCTATTAGCTTCATATAGAACTTTACATATAGCTTCATTTATATATGAACACAATAATACCACAATACTTATATAATGCCCTTCATGGCCACAATCATAATTCAAAAGCAACAAGCAACACTTCCACCAAAGGTGGATCCAACCTGAGAAGCAATTATAGCAATATTAAGAGATTAAGCCATCTTACCACCTTTCAAAGGTCATAAGGCATAATACTCAATTCCATGCCACTTATACAATATTCATCAAGTTAGGTCAACTTACCCTCTTTCCATGGCTATCTTCATCATCCTAATATTCCAACAATGAACAATACAATAACAATGATAATAACAACATTCAACTATACAGGCTAAGCTAAACAATATCCAATAACCAACATAAAGGCTAAGTCCCAATTTATGACCATTCAAGGCTACTACCTCACATTATACAATTCAATAACAATTTCCAACAATTCAACATAGCTAAGATCATATAAGAACAGTCCACATCAAACCACTCAAAAATCCTTCATCAATTACTCAAAATTAATAGACCCACTTTAGACTAAATTTAGAGAATTTGAGAAGACATGGGTTCATAAAGATTTCTTTCTTAAAACCATCAATAATCATTAATAACAACATAAAACATCAATTAAAAGGTTTTCATGCAAGAACCCATGCTAGAATTGAAATTAGGGTTTTTGGGAGAACTTTAAAAACACTTTGATTTGGCTCCTTGAAAGGAAGAGGAGTCAAGGATAAAGAATCCCCATACCTTAACCTTCATGAATCCCATGAAATTTGAGAAGAAAGCACTTGAAACCTTCAACCCTAGCTTTAACTTGACCTAGCCTCCAATGGAGTTCTAGAGAGAACTTTTGGGGAGAGAAGGGGTTTGATTTGGAAGAATGAATTCTAAAATACAATATACAAGTTTAAATACCTTTAAAATACTTAAAAACACTTAAGACAATAACCCACATATTACCCAAAATACCCCTCACTTAGTTGGACCTTTTTAAACAAGTCTAACTTGAGTTTTATTTTCGCAGATTTCGTCGGGAAACAAGTCCGCGACGCGGAGGTGTTCCCACAAGTTTCTGCAAATTAAATTTTGAGACAGAAGAGTCTGCAACACGTCCACGTTGCGGACCAATCATTTGGCCCTTGGTGGAGCTAGTCCGTAACGCGGACATGCTCCCTCCAAGCACAACTTCAAGCTGCCTTGGCAGCTTGCTTGGCCAAAGTTGGGGTCCTCCTCGGGGNCTTCAACCCTAGCTTTAACTTGACCTAGCCTCCAATGGAGTTCTAGAGAGAACTTTTGGGGAGAGAAGGGGTTTGATTTGGAAGAATGAATTCTAAAATACAATATACAAGTTTAAATACCTTTAAAATACTTAAAAACACTTAAGACAATAACCCACATATTACCCAAAATACCCCTCACTTAGTTGGACCTTTTTAAACGAGTCTGACTTGAGTTTTATTTTTGCAGATTTCGTCAGGAAACAAGTCCGCGACGCGGAGGTGTTCCCACAAGTTTCTGAAAATTAAATTTTCAGACAAAAGAGTCTACGACACGTCCACGATGCGGACCAAACATTTGGCCCTTAGTGGAGCTAGTCCGTGACGCGGACATGCTCCCTCCAAGCACAACTTCAAGCTGCTTTGGCAGCTTGCTTGGCCAAAGTTGGGGTCCTCCTCGGGGACCCTTAAGGTGGCCCCCGGGGCGTCGAATCCAAACGTTTTGATCCTAAAAACATTTATTAAGACACTAGGGTCACCTCCACTGATTTTAGACTCCAAACAACACATAAAAACATGAACAACATACTAGAACACACCAACACGTAAAAGACTAGTTTTCAAACGTCTTGGTCGTCCATTGACGTTTGACTTCGAAACTCTTTAAACTGACTAAAAAGGCCATTCTTCATTATTTTAACAAGTTAATAATGCATAAAACCCATGTGAGGCTCTATTTTATCCTACTTCAATTTGAGGGGTGTTACCTAGAGACAAAGTCCACTGCTACAAGGATGTACTTGTTTCCAAAAGATCTAGGGAAAGGACCCATGAAATAAATCCCCCATACATAAAAAAAATCAATCTCAAGGATTTTTGAAAGTGGTAATACATATATCCTAGATATACTTCCTTGTAATTGACATTGAACACAACACTTGTAGAACACATGAGAATCTATAATCATCGTAGACCAATAATAACCACATTGCAAAACCTTAGAGGTAGTATGAATGCCCCCATAATGACAACCTACTGGCGAGGTATGGCATGCTTCAAGAACCTCATTCACCTACACTTCTGGCACACAATACCGAATGATGTTATTAGCACACTCTCTAAAAAGGAAAGGTTCATCCCATATATACTTCTTCACATCAAATAGGAATTTCGTCTTTTGATGGATACTCAAATAATCAAGTAACAATCCACATACAATAAAATTTGCAAAAGCAGCATATCAAGGAACAAAGGGTGTAGAAATTATTATTCATGATTCATTTGTAAAAGGATCATCAATGTATTTCTTTTCAGCCATTCTAGCATCCGCTTCCGACCTTGAAAAATGGTCAGCTACTTGGATTTCATAGCCCTTCCTATCTTTTACCTAGAAGTCAAATTCTTGAAGGAGTAACACCCATTAGACCAGTCTTGGCTTAGCCTCTTTCTTAGCCATTAGGTACCTTAAAGTTGCGTGATCTGTGTGCACAACCACTTTGGTATCCAAAAAATATGCTCGAAACTTCTCAAACCCATATACCACACCCAACAGCTCTTGCCCCATTACGGTGTAATTCTTTTGAGCACAATTCAGCATTTTGCTAGCATAATAGATAGGATAAAAGAACTTGTTCTTGCGCTACCCAAGAACAACTCCTAGAGCCAAACCACTGGGATCACACATAATTTCAAAAGGGAGATTCCAATTGTGTGCAATGATTATAGGAGTAGAGATAAGTTTCTCCTTGAGTGTTTTGAAAGGTACCATACAAGCAGTTTTAAAAAATATGCTCTCTTTCCCAAGAAGTTTACACAACGAAATGGCAATCTTGGAGAATTCTTAAATGAACCTCCTATAAAATATGACTTGACCAAGAAATCTCCACACGCCTTTTACTGAAATTAGGGGAGGTAATTTTTTGATTAGTTGAATTTTGGCTTGATCAACTTCAATACCATCCCTGGAAAGTTTGTGCCTAAGCACATTTCCCTCTTTCACCATAAAGTGTCACTTCTCCCAGTGAAGGACCAAGTTTGAATCCACACACCTTTTCAACAGCATCTCCAAATTCCTCAAAAGTTTTCCCAACGATAGAGAAATCATCCAGGAACACTTCAGTGAAGTCCTCTACTATATTTGCAAAGATTGATAGTATATCGTTGAAAGGTAGCCGAAGCATTACATAGCCCAAAGGGAGTTCACTTGAATGTGAAGATGCCATAAAGGCATGTAAACATTATCTTTTCTTGATCGTCCGGTGCAATGGAGATTTGTTTGTACCCATACTATCCATCAAGAAAGTAATACCACCTTTTTCCGAAAAGCCTATCAAGCATCTAATCAATAAAGGGCATGGGGAAATTATCTATTTCGGTCCATGAATTAAGCTTTTGATAGTCCATGGACACATTCCACTCAGTGACTATAACACCTCGGGATCAAGAGGACTAGAAAAGGTGCCAAATGGGAGGTACCAGCCCAAAACTGAGCCATGGGTCCCTTCATAGATCCCTTGACGGGCCGAGAATGGAACCACGGCTCGTGGTGGTGATCGTGAACAGCTTCTAGAACCTGGCCAAGAGGGGATCCTCTCCCATGAGCCCTTGGATGGCCCGCGGTGAGCCTCATGCTTTATTAACTAAAAAATAAATATTAGGTTTAAGGATTGATTAGCGTTGCCACTTAATTTTTAAAGAAAAATTAGGAAAACTAATTTTCAAAAGATCTAAAATAGAAAATCAATTGAAAATAATGTAAGGGGGGTTCGGAGTTCACATTAACATTTCAAGAAGAGTTTGAAAGCACCTAAAATGCCCACTAACCCGCGGTTATCCGATAATTAAAATATTTGGCTAAATAACTTAAATGATAAGAATGCTTAATTAAGTTAAGAAAATAAACAATTTTAAAACTTTAAAGCTATCTTAAAGGGGGGAGGGGAATATTAAAAATATTATTTAAGTATACTATTTTACAAATATTCTTAAGAGTCAAGTAGAAAATAAGTATTCACTTAATTTAAATATTTACTCCAAAATAGCTATCCTTTGGGGTATTGAATTATGAAACCTTATAATTAATATAATAAATAAGCACACAATAACAATTAAATAAATAAGGAAGGAAGGAATTGGGCCCAAGTCTGGTTTTGTCCGCCTGGGCTAGTGCTTGAGCCTAATTTCTGCTTTTGGACTTTTAGCTCATTTGTATCTATACTAGGCTAACTTGAAAATGACTTCTCTTTGGGCCTTTGGCCCAATTTCACATGTCCTACAAACTAAAATGATAATAATAGTTGAAAACAAAAGTCTTAGGCCCAATAATAACAAAATACAACTTCTAGAATTTTGGGGGCTTTTTTGGTCCACTTCTACTGCATTTATACAGTGTATAAAAATACTGTATATCGATGTATCACACTATATATCAATTTATTTTTGGCTCTCGGGATCTGTACATTGACGTTCAGGAACCTATTCTTCGATTCCACTAGATGGCTGACTCGATAAGAGAGTATTTGGGCTTTTATGGCTCATTTCGAGGATGCAAGAGAGAAGGAGTCACCCACAGACTCAGAAAGGGTTCATACAACCAAAGAAAGAAGACAAAATTAGCATATGAATCAAATAAGACAAAGGAGATACAACTAAATTGAAATTAAAAAAAGGCCATTTAAGAAATTCAAAACCAAGACACAACCAAATCCAACTGTTATACTAAAATAACAGATAACTTTTAAGGTAGATAAAAACAAACTAATTCTACAGTTATAATAACTAACAAACAAACTTTGATTCCTAACAACAAATGAAGGTTATGCAAGGAAGGTAAGCAATAGCTAACATAAAATGTGCAATTCAAACTAAGCATTCAGTGGACACGATTAAAAAAAGTAGCAGAGATATGCCAATAGCACCTTATCGGATAAGAGGAGTTGTAATCAGAGGACAAACAACACAAACAAGATAATATTTCAGTAGCTTGAAGTAAATCGTTTATTGACATCATTTTAACTTTGTCTTAGTTAGGAAGAAACTCGAAATAAGCTAGGCTAGATTATAAAGTAACAAGCAATATACGACAAACACTATTACATTTTGGCAATATGACGACTAGCATTGATTTCTAAAGAACGGGAATCATAAAGAAGAAAATAAGGCAGTAAACTAGAGATCACATAATTTAAACTAGTATAAGTAGAAAGAAAACGAAAACAGTCTCCATGTATTAGTTAACGTAAAATGAAATCACCTATAGAAGGTGATTCTGAACTCCATGACTGAATCATAACTCCACAGCTAAGGAGACGAGATAATAATGAAATAAAAAAAAAAAACTCTAACAAGGAGAAATGAACTCAAGATTGCACGGAATCATTAATACTTCAAGCTAACAAGAACGAGCAACAACATCTGAATAACAAACTAGCTACAACTCTGATTTGCAGTCAACAAGGAGTCAAAATACTCTCGAAATTATAACATTTGAATGACTCACAATGATCAAGAAGTGAACAATCTTCACATTAGTTGAGCAGCAAGATCACACCATCAAACCATAAAAATTAAGTTATTGTTATTTCACAACAAAAGAAACAAAATCAATAAGGAGGGTTACCTTTTTGGGGGTAGCGAACTGAGCCTACAAGCTTAAGAATAGTGACTTCACCACAAGCAGAGCTTCGCCGGATTCCGACAAGCTCCGATGAATTCAAATGAAAAAATCACTAAGCTTTTGAACTCTAAATGTACTTTTTCTTAAGCTATTTCCAGAGATTTTTCTGTTTCTAAGTCTATTTCTTTTAATGGAAATTTTCTTTGTTTTGGGTAAAAAAACAGTGTCTAAAAAAATATCTCTCAAAACTTAAAAGAAGGGAAGTATATATAGAGAAAAATAAAATCGATTAGGGGGGAAACGGGTGAAAATTTGGGTGAATTCGAATTTGAAATTTGAATCCGCTTCTTAAGGATAAGGTCAAATAGCGGGAAATAGTACCATTCTCAACGGAATAAGAATGGTATCCATCAGATTCTCGAGCGAAGGACGATTGGGATACTTGATTGTAACACCTGGTTGATTGTCGAAGATTTGCGGTATGGAAAGGATACATAGAGAGGAAGAGAGCACACGCGAATGGGTTGCTAGAGATCGGGTCGTTATTTCTACTGGGCTGAGTTCGCAGGGTTGCTAGATTTCGCTGCAATACTGGGTTCTTTCGATCGCAGTTTTCGCGTGAAAATAAAAGAACGAGGTGGGGTTTGGATCATGTACTGTTGTTGTGCTGCTGATTGTAATGTGTGCATGGGTATTGTTGTAAACGTTGAGTTTCTTTGTTGATATTGGTGGGCTGCTGTATGGGATTGGGCCAGTTGAGACTTGCATTGGAAAATGGGCTACTGATAATTAAAATTTGGGCCGAAAGGTTGCTTGTTAGACTTGTAATAAAGGAAAATCCACACCATATACACATTTAAGAGACAATATTATGGGTTTTAAACATACTCTTGAAAAATTCTTACTTATAACAGTTTATTTACGGATTATAACATATCAATTAAATTTAATTTTATTTAAAAATCAATTAAAATTTAATTTAATAAATGATTAATCTCTTTATATTTTTTATATTATTAATTATTAATAGTTAATTAATTTGATTGTAGTTCCTTTTTTAAAACAGTAATTATCAGTTACACAAATTTAGGGATTTACATTGATTAGAGCTCCTTGATTACCGTTATACTCCAACCTCCCAAATGTGAATCCCCCCACACCTATCCAATACTACACGCCACCACCCTACTACCCCACATTCACAATCGTCCCTCCCATCTTTCTCACCACCCCACTACCCCACATTCACAATCGTCCCTCCAATCTTTCTCACCACCCCACTACCCCAACTTCGTAATCATCCCTCTTGTTCCGTTTCTCATTATCATAATGTCGAAGAAAATCATTGTAACGCCTCGAATGAGTCCTCAATTAGTTGAAGGAAGTTCTACGGATGAAGTACATGCTCCAACTTTCAACATATTGACTCAAATTCTGCCACCAAAAAATGTTGAAACTCCGGCAAAGGGTGGTTCCTCTCACTTGAAGGATCAAAAGGAGAAAAAAAAAAGCAAAGAAAAGGGTAAGTCTGGCAAATCAAAAGGGAAAGAAGAGGAAGGGGAAAATTGTAGAAACCCCTTCTGATTCTGATTCTGATTCTAATTTTGTTAGTGAAATAAAAAACAAAAAAACAAAAAAAGTAACAAATGTAGAAGTTGCTCAATCTTCAAAATCATCAACAAGAAGAACAACAAAAAAGAAGGAATCAGAAATCCCAATATCTGATAAAGGCAAAAAATTGTTAGGATAAGTACTATATTTAATTTATTTTCACATTATTCATATGATGCATGTGCCTCAACAATAAGATAGTTCCAAGTATGTATTTCTATATTTTACTGATTTCATTAGAAAAGTTAACTTAATTTTTTTAAAATGATTTTTCTTTTAAATGTTTTCAGTAATTGTGGTTTGTACACATGTCTATTTGTTGAATACATCAATAATGATATTTTTTATATGTGTTCTATTGATATCGATGCAAAGTACCATCGTCAAAGATATGTCTCAATCATATGGCATTATGGAAAAACAAAGAATGAGGACGGGACGATCAGTGAGAGTGAAGTAACTGGTACGGTTGCTAGCAAATTTGGTAGATCTCGCATAGCAAAAAACATGCTCCGTATACCAGCAATAATCCTACACCAAGACCACGGAAAAGAAATTTGAGATAGTTGATTGCACCTTCTACTTTTTAGAATTACATGTTTTTTTTTAACTTTTGGACAATATTTTAGTGTTTCAATATTTGATGATATATAATATCCACTATTTTATTTTAGTCATATACCATATACATATGAATTACTGATTGGCTATCATAATTTCAGGATACTAGTAATATACAAACTGCATACCATTTGGATACACCATTTGGAAGATATATTACATATTGAGTATAACAGTTTTCGGGATGACAGTTATATACAAACTGCATACCAATTGGATTCAGCATTTAGACTTACTGATATTACTGTGTATTACTAACTAGAAACAAAAAGAATCTCAATTTATAGTTCATGAACCAACTTTGTCTTATAATTGGTATCCAAACTGTACACTTATGGCATCCAAATTCATTCATGATTGATTTTTTTACTTCATATTCTAACACAAAAAATAAAAAAAAATAAAAAATGAATGAAGTTGGTATCCAACTGGTACAAATACCTTGAAGATATGATTATGCCAATGTAAAATAGTGATCATTGTATTTTGTAACAACCTCAATTACATCTTGTTTTATATTTATTCAAGTTGGACACCTAATGGATACCAAATTATTACTAATTGTAAATTATATTCTCTTAACAACCATGGATTAAGTACTTTAAAGATGTATGAAATTGGTATACAATTTGTATAAATACTGGAAGAAACGAATCTGACAATCTAAAACAACAATTTGATTTAGAGTAGGACACCAGTTGGATACCAAATTAATACTCATGTAAACTTACATTAAATAATATCAATTGTTATTAGGATAACAAATGCATATGAACACTATCTTAATATCAACTTACATTAAATTATCATTAATATGAACATTATCTTATATATTAAACTGGAATGAATTTTATTTCTAGCAGTATGCAATTTATATGATTAATGAATGAATCTTGTATAAAATATGAACAGTATATTAAACACTTAGTTGTAATGCATTTCATACCAGTTATGTTTCATATCAAAACAAAACATGAGTCTAAAAGACAAAATAAAATAAAAAAATTATATATTTTATACTAACAGGTGGACATCGATCACTAACTACATATTTTATCTCTATATCATTAATATTAACATCTATCATAAGCTGCGATATTATTGCATTTACTAGACCACTATACAGACTAGAAGATTCATAGATAATCCCCTCCATCTGAAAATCAACATAATTTCCTGTTTCATTAAAAAGAATAACAGTTAGTCTTACATAATACAAAGCAATTATAAATATGTTGTATTTATATTAACTTTTCATAACAAAGATAATACAAATTTAATCCACAACTTCATTCTACTCACACAATCCACAACTTCATTCTACTCACACAAATATTACACAACTCGTGATGCTTATCGTGACCAACGACACTAACTTACAGTATGAGTTTCTACGATCGTCGATAATATAGTAACCCACCTAAAGGTTGGGGTCGTGTCCCAAGGGAGTGGTTTTGAGAATTGATAGAAAAATAAAATTAAGCTCTAACTAGTCATATCTAAAGACACTAACGATTAAAAATATAGTAATTTAAAGGGGGCGACACAAAAGTGTCAAATATCGATTGGAGGTTTTGCCACAAGTAGTAAAAACAGCAAAAACTAACAAGAAAATCAAGTATGGTGAAATGTTCTTGGGGTGTGACCGCAATACACGTTGAGATAAATCGTTGGGTACATGCTTTCAATAGGAAATTTGCAAGATAATAGTGACTTGGCTAAGCTTTAGATGGAAATAAGTTCCTTCTCGAGCAACTTACCCTGTTTGAAATGGGTTCCTCTCGGACACCCATTTGCCGCATGAAGACCAGCCTACGCCTTACCC
>NC_064292.1:28506359-28515808 GCF_019186545.1 Solanum stenotomum
AATATCAACACATATTTGCTAAATCACACCCCAAGAATCGGGGGTTTTAGCCACACATCAAGAACTAACAAAATACACCTAAAATGATACTAAAATCAAATGGGTATAAGAATTAAACCTTGATTTAAGCAAAGGAAGGAGAATGGAGAAGACCCACTTCCAACTTGGGGAAGATAAAATCTTTCTCTCTTCAAGTCTCCCACAAAACCCTCTCCAAACTTGAGAGAAAATATCTAAAAACGTACTATTCTATTTTGAAAATAATAATGATGGTTCAGGAGTTTTAAAATTAATAAAGAGTTTAGTATTTATAGCCATCAGAAATTAGTTCAGGCGGATAGTTCGGCGAGGATAGTCGAGTCCGCCGAATGACTTAGCGACTCGCCCTTCTTCTGTCTCATCGTCGTTGAGTCCTTGCCTACAACATCTTCACATTCTGGACCATTGGGCGGTATAGTACTGCTTCGTGAAACTATTCGGCAAAATATCGACTGCTCCTTTCATTGCCTTTTTTATCCTCTTCCTTCAGGGCTTCGCATACTGGAACAAAGGGCGGAGTCTGTCCTTTCAGCGAATCACCAAATGTTTTTGGCAATGCTCATGATTTAGCTTCTTCGTTCTTTTCAGCCTTTTTGTTCCTTTTTGTGCCTAAGTGTCAATGCTTCCACTAAAACTTCAAATACTTGAAACTTAAGTGTTTTCATCAGATATTGAGACAAAATAAGCATTTTAGGACACTATTTCAATAAAAAAAAAGCCCTAAATGAGTCCAATTTGTGGACTCATCAACACCTCCAACGTAAACTTTTGCTTGTCCTCAAGCAAACTTGAGTTCAACCGTTCAAAAAGGGAGTCTCAAACAGTGCTACACAAGACTCAATCATGAGTGCACACAACAAGACTCAATTTACTTATGCAAGGATCAACTGTGTACTCAAACATTTAAGAAAGATTCTCATGCTCTCAATACTTGTTACTTGTGCAAGTTCATACTCAACAAAAAGTATCTAAATGCCCTCACATGAAGAATGATTCTATATTCACACACAGAGGTTAATCAATTCAAGATTAGGAATCTGATGCAACGCTCACACTTATAAAGAGGAAAACAATGCATGTTTTCACCCATAGGTTTGCCCTTATTTTCCAATCAACTTTCGATTCGGTTTACTCAAGATCAAAAAGGTCTTTCTAAGGCTTGTAATGGGGATGAGTGTAAAGGTATGGTCATTTAGGCTCAGTGGCTCCTTCTTCGTGGAATGTGGTATTCTCAAGGCATTCCCTTCTTTTCCTTTGTCAATTCTTTTTTTTAGTGCTTCTAAGTCACCTTTTTATTCACCCTTATGGATTGCTTGGAAACCCGATTTCTTTCGTACTTTTATTATTTTATTTTATTTTTATTTTTATTTTTTGAATTGAATTGAAGGGGTTTCCACTTATGCAATACCTTGGGTTAGGGGGGACTTTTTCTTGCACTTTTTGACTTCTCGTTTTCCTTTTTACCACACCCCCCTAAGTTTGCTATTCACTAAATCACAAATTAAGAGGATTGTAGGTAGTGGGTCAAGTAAGGTCTAGGGTTCATCAAGGTTCTTCCAAATAAAGGTAAGGCTCAAAGGGTGTTCAAAAGAGTTTCACACGCTCACGGATAGGCCACAAAAGCGGTATATGTCAAATTTGGCTCACACTCTTTAAAGTTGCCTAAGATCATCTCAAGAGGAAACCTTTCTAAATCAATCAGACTAACAGGGCACATTATAGGTTTATTCATGCAAGTTTCAAAGCAAGCTAATCACACAAGGCATCGACACTTAAGTCAAATAAGACTACACAATTTTGCTAGTGTACAATGGTCATTACAAGAGAATCAAATCGATAAATGGCTAATCACAACGAGATGCAACGAGTTCACATATTGTCTATGCAACTTCATTTGTCCTCATCGTAGTCGTACATTCATGTTCGTTCAATTGAGAGCACTATTCAAGTCATCGGTATTGATCAAAACTGAGACTTAAATTTTTTTTGCAAAAGAACAGCCACATTCTACTCACGAGGGGTGGCAATAATGTGGAAAATTTTCAAAAAAACTTTAAAGGATCAAAAATCGTTTGCAATTAAGAATAAGCGGAGCCACAAGCTCAAACAATCGCAAAGCAGTTTTAAAAACATAATTAAAAACAGATAACCCAAATGTACACCAAAACAAGGTGGGCCTCACCCCACCACAAGTAAGAGTGTTTGTCCTTAAATGTGAATAATGACAGTACCTTGAGTTTAAGAAAGATAAGATATAGAAATAGGTCAAGAAGAGTCCTTTTTATGTAGTCTCTCTATCTACCGGGGCATTCTATGCATTTCCCTAAAGTACAACAATGGTCACCGGAGTATTGTTGTTTTATTCCTCATTGTTTGCCTTTGTCGTGGCCTCTACAGCAAGATTAGCTACAATCATCTGATCTATCTCCTGAGCTGCTCTGAAGGCCCATATTGCATTAACAAAACTTCGATCTCATGAAGGCACATTAGGGTCGATAGGAATTCTTCTCTTTGCTCTGGCTTCATTGGTATATTTCCTTTGTCTGGCTAGCTCTACTTTCTTTTCATCTTTCTTAAACTCTCGTGCTCTTACGTGCCTGGGTGGATCATTTCTCCCTGCAACTTTTGATCTAGCCATTACTGCAAAGACTTCAAGGATAAGTTAGATAGAACTTGAAACAAGAGAAAAAGGGTGTTTCTGGGTGTGGAATCGCTTAGCCAAGCTAGTTGGAGAAGTACTTATCATGTTAGGCCAGTCGTTGAAAGTGATGTACAACTAATACAAGGGCGCAGATAAAGGGCGAGCAAGGGATCCTTCGCCGAGTCACCGAGTGCATTTTGTGAATTAAACTGACCGCCGAAAATCACAGATCGATGAATACATAAAGTATTCAGTTAAAGGTGGAATGGGGACGTTAGGCGAACCGCCGAGCAGTTCGGCGGATTTGTTCATCTCACCGATCAGCTCAACGTGTCTAGTTTCAACCCATCCTTTCAAATTTCACCCCGCAACCCCAGATAATGCAATTGACGCTTATATAACTCAATTTCAATGAAAACCCAAAGAAACTTCTATTCCCACCGCTTAACAGTTCAACTCAAAGCAAAGTTAAGTGGTAGTCCCTCAAATCATGCAGAAAATATCAAGTCTTAATCGATAATATATACAATCCCAGTAACTCAGAGACTCAACAGAGATTTTCTACTGTCAGTAATTATGCAAATTAGTAAAAATTCTAATCAAATAACTGAGGAGTTTGATTGCCAACCTTTGATGCCGAATTAGATAGTACTGGTTTGCTAGGCAACAATGTGATCCTAATCCGAGCACAGTTCGACACGTAAAATACACTAAAAGGGCGAGGCATATAACTGCTAAAGTGTGAGTGTCAGTTTGTGAAAAGGGAAAAAGTGAATGAAATGGAACTTTTAAACATGTGGATTGTGACCATCCAGTTTTTGCTCATTCAGCGATGTTAGTTGATTTCGCTCAATCACTCGGCGAAACACCAAGTATAACAGAGTTTTCAGTTCAGGTGAGCAGTGCATCAGCGGTTTTTATAGAGATCACCAATTGGATTGGAGATGCGCCAACCAAATTCATACTCCGCCGAGTTTTACAAACTCAACCTTTAAGACGTATTGTGCCAAATAGTGGGAGGGATTTGGTACGCCGTGCTTGTCGGCGATCCGTCAAACTGAATTGTTGCTCACAATACATTTTTTCAAGCACTTTCCTTACTCAATCTGTACAAATAGCACGCTATTATTTTATCAAGATAACAAAAGGCGAGTAAATGGTTTTGGGTTGCCTCCCAAACAGCGCCTTAGTTAAGGTCGTGGCACGACGCAAGTTAACCTTCAGACTTCACTCTTGGGGTTAGCCATAGTATCACTAGGAAAACCCCCTTGTTGTCTCGGATTGAGATGGGACGAGATATGACCCATTTGGGTCTCTAACTGTTTGATTGAAACTAAATGAGAGGTGACAGTCTGGCTGAGGGTAGACACGTCTTGTTTCATTCTTTTTAGCATTTTGTCTGACCCTTCAACTTTGTTTAGGATACGTGAGAGCATATCCTCAGACCTACCACCTTCCAAGTTCTTAGGCTTCTGATGCTCGTGGGGAGGCACGTATCTATCCTTTTCCTGATCCTTCCAATTTGGAATACGGTCCCTCCATTCACGATCTCGATCCTTCCAGCCTTCGTCTCTAACCAATCCTTTATTACCACCCTGCCTTGGGTAGTTCGAATGATAGCGCCCGCCTTAGTTAGCTAGAAAATTTACTTCCTCGTCATACATGGCTTCAAACTTCATCTCCTCAGGATTCACACCCCCGACTCCCACAGCATTGACACCACGGTTACCTACCCCCATGACATTTTTGGATAAAATATCAAGTTGCGTCATGATCTTGGCCATGTTTGGTCTCTCTCATTATCTTTCTCAACTTGCTCCTTGGTAGCTGAAATGTGATCGGTAAGACCTGGTCTTCGTGGGTGTACCACCCCCTGTTAATGGTTGTCATGCCATCGATAAGTTGCGCTTCTACTGCATATGGTTGTTGCATTAATCCTCCGAGCTAGAGTTTGTCAACTACACCTTTGTTTACCGAGTTAGACTCCGGTAAAAGTATTGAAGGAGCACATTATCAGGTAGACCATGGGTTGGGCATTGTAACACCAATTTCTTAAACCAGAGCAAAGTTTCGTGCAGAGGCTCTCCATTCAGACGCTTGAAGATTTGGATGCTATCCCGAATAGTTATCATCTTCGAGGGAGGGAAAAATCGCACATTAAATGCGGTGACCAACTCCTCCCATGAAGTGATCGAGTTACGTGGCAGCTCAACTAGCCACTAGCACGCCTCCCCCATCAATGAAAAAGGGAAAGGCTCAATCGAACCGACTCCTGCGAGATGTTTTTGACTGAGAATGGTCCACACACATCTTCAAAGTTTTGAAGATGCTCATGTGGGTCCTCATGTGCTAATCCACTGAAAAGTACATTTAGTTGCAAGAGTTGCAACATGGTGCTCATTATGTGGAACACCACATTTCCCTCTGCTGGAGGTAGACGGATGGCTCCAACACCTCCCATGAGATGTGGATCATTGATGTTCGGCTCTTGGACATTGTTGAGGTTGCCGATGTCGTCCTGATGGCCCACCTGGCTCCCGTTACTACCGTTAATGCTCACGCTTTCTGAAATGTTTACACAATCAACAAAACAAAACAAAAAGTCTACTAATCTAAAAATTCTCAAATAACACCACTCCCCGACTGCAGCGCCATTTTGATGCTTATCATAACCGACAACACTAACCTATGGTATGAGTGTCTACGATCGTCATTAGTATAGTAACCCAACTAAAGGTTGGGGTCGTGTCCCAAGTGAGTGGTTTTGAGNTTAAAGGGGGCGACACAAAAGTGTCAAATATCGATTGGGGGTTTTGCCACAAGTAGTAAAAACAGCAAAAACTAACAAGAAAATCAAGTATGGTGAAATGTTCTTGGGGTGTGACCGCAATACACGTTGAGATAAATCGTTGGGTACATGCTTTCAATAGGAAATTTGCAAGATAATAGTGACTTGGCTAAGCTTTAGATGGAAATAAGTTCCTTCTCGAGCAACTTACCCTGTTTGAAATGGGTTCCTCTCAGACACCCATTTGCCGCATGAAGACCAGCCTACGCCTTACCCTACTCACTCTCTCGAGCTGAGTGTTAGGATATGGGACTAGGCATCACCCTTTCGGGCTGAACCTCATGTCGACCCACTCCTTCGGCCATCAGTCTAGTGGTCTTGGTTTCGCGACCTCCCTCTCGGGCAAGACAAAAACACATGGGTGGTTCTGTATTTGCAACTACAAACCCGTTAAATTAAACCATAACCACTAGGTGAAATCACTATTAAAATATATCTACCCTATCAGCAAGCAAGATCCAACAACAACATCAACACATATTTGCTAATTCACACCCCAAGAATGGGGTTTTTAGCTACACATCAAGAAATAACAAAATACACCTAAAATGATACTAAAATCAAATGGGTATAAGAATTAAACCTTGATTTATGCAAAGGAAGAAGAACGGATAAGACCCACTTCCAACTTGGCAAAGATGAAATCCTTCTCTCTTCAAGTTTCCCACAAAACCCTCTCCAAACTTGAGAGAAAATATCTAAAAACGTACTATTCTATTCTGAAAATAATAATGATGGTGCAGGAGTTGTAAAATTAATAAAGAGTTTAGTATTTATAGCCATCAGAAATTAGTGCAGGCGGATAGTTCGGCGACGTTAGTCGAGTCCGCCGAATGACTCTGCGACTCGCCCTTCTTCTTTCTCATCGACATTGAGTGCTTGCCTACATCATCTTCATGTTCTGAACCATTGGGCGGTATAGTACTGCTTCGCGGAACTATTCGGTGAAGCGCCAACTGCTCCTTTCATTGCCTTTTTGATCCTCTTCCTTCAGGGCTTCGCATATTGGAACAAAGGGCGGAGTCTGTCCTTTCGGCGAATCGCCAGAGGTTCTTGGTGATGCTCATGCTTCAGCTTCTTCGTTCTTTTCAGCCATTTTGTTCCTTTTTGCGCCTAAGTGTCCATGCTTCCACTAAAACTTCAAATACCTGAAACTTAAGAGTTTTCATTAGATATTGAGACAAATTTCATAACACTTCAACGATAAAACTGTTAATATTTTATACATTTATAATCAAATCATTCATATATTAAGACAATTTCACACCAAATCATGGTATAGTCATTATACAAAATAACCAAAAACAAAAACAAAAACGTACCAACAAAATCATAGAATGTCATTAATTACAGTTTCATATAAATTAGTACGTATGAATTAAATGGATGGTTTATACAAAAAACATCACAACTTAAATATAGTATACAGAAATAAATCACAAAATGTGATTTACAATTTCATTGCTCTCTTTTTTTTTTGTTTTTTACATTTTAGTAATATACAAATACAAACAATAAATCATAAACAACACTAACCTGAAGAATCCCATCTTCCACCATGTTTAATAAATATAAATAATGAGTCGTCCATCACAACAAAATGAAGATTTTTCAAACAAAAAAAAAAAGATTTACTCGTCAATGGCAAGAATTCTGGAAAAAAATGAAGAGAGAGAAACGTTGAAGAAAATGGATAAAATCAGATTTATTTTATTAATTTTAACAAATTAGAGTGAATTAAGGATGATAAATATTCATAATCAGTTGGAATCTCCTTAATTTATGCTAATTAAAAATTATCATTAATCAATTCAAATTTAATTAATACTCCTATTTCTATTTTTTTTCTTTTTTTTTAATTCAACATCGTTTTATTTTCCTTTTTTATCTTTTTATTTTTTTCAAATCAGATATTTACAATTACTTAAAAATCATTTTTTTAATAAAATGTTACAACTTGAAAGTTTTTAATGTTACAACTTGAACGTTATATTCTACTGCTACAACTTGAAAATATTAGTCTAATATTTGTCATTTATAAAATTTTCACTTTATCTTCGGTCTCCATCTTAATTGACTTACCAAAATCAGTTATATTCCACCTTACTTTACCATGAAACTCCACAATTGCTAACAACATATTCTTATTAGCTCACAAACTCACAGAGGATTGGTGTTTGACCATTTTTGAATTTCAAAACTTCAAAGTTTGAAAATCAAATTTATGCAAATAAGCACTTTTTTGAGTAAGTATTATTGTAAAATACGAATTACACATTGAGGAGCCTAATTATGAAATTTTGGGTGATTTAGCGTAGCTTTTGAGGTAATCTTTGATGAATTTGGAGCTTAGATTTAAGAAAAAAAACAAAAAGTTGATTTTTTGTATAATAGTGTATAAGATTGTATATTATTGTATGGGTGTATAAATATTTCATCTTATAATTTGGTATAATATTGTATACCAAATTATTCAATATTTTTGTAAATATAAAATATGAATGTTTTGTATGTTATTGTATACCGGATGTATATTATTGTATAGCTAATTGAGTTTTGGGCTTAAGATTTGTGATGTAAGTTTTTGACTATTTTTTTTGCAATGTAAGCTAGATAATTATAATTTTCTAAAAATTTTGCTATTTTAAACTTCGTGCTCAGTTAAACTATATCACATAAATTGAAACAGAGATAATATTTGTTTGGGATATCGTAATAGATAAATAAGGAATAAGGGTCTGAAAAATACCCCAACTTTGGTCGAATTTGCTGTTGCGATACTAAACTGTCATGAGGACCTATTACTCCCTAGACTATTTAATACCGTATTTTAAACATATATATTTGCCCACGTGGACATAGAAAATAATGCAAAATTATAAATAGTAATGTGTCCACGTGGGCACATATATACCTTTAAAATACACTATTAAATAGTTCAGGAAGTAAAAATATACGGTATTAAATAGTCTAGGGAGGTAATAGGTCCTCGTGAAAGTTTAGTTTCGCAACAACAAATCCGACCAAAGTTAGGATATTTTTCAAACGCTTACCCCGATAAATAATATATACAAATCTTTTTAAAATTCAAAGTTTGAATGTTGAAAATAATTCTCTCTAACTTTTTCTCTCAACGATACTAATAGCTCAGTGTCTATTGCTCCCGCTCAAATGATTGAGCCTCTTGGTGGGGCCAATCCGGCCCATCTAGTTTTGCTGAAAGCATATGGTGAAATATATTCGGTAGCTACACTTATTTAAGTAGTTGCTTCTGTTAAATATCGCTATTCGAGCTCGAGAATCACCATTAATGGTGAATGAGAAACTACTGCAACAATGCAAAGAAAGAACGACTTTGGATTCTTATTTATGAAAAGTAGTTTTGGAATGAATACAAGCTATTTATTTATATACATTCTAACTCTAACTGAATATCGTTAAATAGCTAACTAACTATTGTAACTAACACCCACAGTAATACAACAAACTATATACAACACGTAATTCTTAGGTCTTAATACCCCCCCCTCAAGTTGGTGGGGAAGCAGCCACAGCCAACTTGGACAATACAGTGGAATGTTTGACTCCTGTGAGGGCCTTAGTTAGGATATCTGCCAACTGCAGATTAGTGTGTACATAATGGAGAGTGATGAGCCCTTCTTGAAGTT
Source organism: Solanum stenotomum (assembly GCF_019186545.1). Taxonomy (NCBI): domain Eukaryota; kingdom Viridiplantae; phylum Streptophyta; class Magnoliopsida; order Solanales; family Solanaceae; genus Solanum; species Solanum stenotomum. Next base: position 28,515,556 of record NC_064292.1, read on the forward strand.
TAGTCCAAACGAAATGGCAGTCAATCTCAATGTGTTTGGTACGTTCATGGAAAACAGGATTTCGAGCAATGTGCAGTGCAGACTGGCTATCACAAAATACTGAAAATGGACCTGTAGTGGGAATAGTCAATTCACTGAATAACCTCTGTAACCAAACCAACTCACCAACGACTTTCCTAAGAGATCTATATTCAGCCTCAGCTGAAGACAAGGAGATGGTTTCTTGCTTCTTAGACTTCCAACTCACAGGGCT
>NC_064292.1:28515958-28565117 GCF_019186545.1 Solanum stenotomum
GATAAAATCTTTTAAGTATGATGGTGGTTTGTGGTCTCTGGTGGACTTCCTGAGAACAGGATGTGTGTTGAGGGAGTTTGGTGCAGAAATATCAGAGTCAGGTACAGTTACAGGGGAGTTGTCATGAGTGATGGAATGTTGTTCAGTATTAGAAGATACAGGACTTGTGGAAGAGTTATCGGGAATAATATTTGGAAAGGAGAATGTAGTACTTAGATCAGGATGTTGAAGGGAATGATCGGGAATGCTGGAATAATAAAAGGGAGATGTGGGAATTGTGACAGTATCAGTTGTCAAAGAAAAAGGGAAAATTGTCTCATGAAACACTACATCCCTGGAGATATGGATCTTTCTAGTGGCTAGGTTCAACACCCTATACCCTTTGGTGGTAGGTGGATACCCTATGAAGACATGAGGACTGGTTTTTTGGATCAAATTTGGTTCGATGGACTTTTGGTATGGTAGGATAGAATAGGTAACCAAAGCTTCTTAAGTTGGAATAAGATGGTGTGACTTGGTGTAATACTTCAATGGGAGATTTATTGTGTAGGATTGGTGAAGGCAGTCTGTTAATGATGTAGGTAGCTGTTAAGATACACTGACCCTAATACTTGGTTGGGAATTTAGACTGAAATAACAAAGCCCTAGCAGTCTCAAGTAGGTATTTGTGCTTCCTTTCTACTACACCATTTTGTTGTGGTGTGTGTGGGGAGGTTTTCTGGTGTATAATCCCTTTGGACTGAAAGAAGGAATTTGCCTCATTATTGGAGAATTCCAGACCATTATCTGATCTGATGATCTTGATTTGAGTGTGAAACTGAGTCTCAACCATAAGGATAAAAGCTTGAATTACACCAAGGGCATTGCTTTTACAACTCAACAAATGTGTCCAGGTTGCCCTACTGTGATCATCAACTAAGGTAAGGAAGTATTTGTAGTTGTCATATGTTTTGATGTGGTATGACCCCAGAGATCTATGTGTATCAGGTCAAAACAGTGGGGTGAAGTAATGATTCTATTGGGAAAGGGCAGTCTAGATTGTCTAGCCATATGACAAATTGGACAAAAGAAAGGTTGTTTTGGTGAAAATGTCACAGGGATGGAAGTCAATTTCTTCATTTTTATAAAGAGAACATGGCCTAATCTATAATGCCATATTAGGTCTGTAGTATTAGCATGAGACATAGAAGGATCAAGAACAGAATTAGCATGAGACATGTGAGAATTGGAAGCTGAAATACTATTTTTATTATCATCAAATGATTTTGTTACATCAGAAATACAGGAATGAAGATGAGAACTATATAGACAATTGTCTTTATTTTCAGTAGAGAAACAAGAAAAAGAAGAGTTCCTCTTTTGTACACAGTGAGAGCAAAGGAGATACAATCCATCATGCATTATACCAATCTCCAGAGGCCTCCTCAGTGAAGGGGCCTGCAGTAGACATGAAGAATTAGTAAAGATTGCAGTACATTGGAGGTGATCTGTCAAAGCACTGATAGAGATCAGATTATATTGGAAGGTAGGTATGAAAAGGACATTGGATAAAGTGATCCCAGAGGTCGGTGTTGTATCTCCAATTTGTGTTACCTTAACTTTATATCCATTAGGTAGACTTACAAGTATAGGATATGGTATTGTGGTGAGTTTGGACAGGTGATTCTTATTAAAGGTAATGTGGTGTGTGGCTCCAGAATCTTTATCCACAAGTCAGTTCTTGCTTTGAAACAACCACATGAAAGTTTGCCATAATCAATAGAAGAGTTACAAGCAATTATACCTGCAAAGTTAGCAGCTCCATTAGCAGGTGTTGATGTAGCGAATGGATCTTTCATTTTTCCTCCTTGGAAGGCTTGTAGCATGTTGATCAAGTGATTGTATTGTTCTGTCGACAAGGTGTTGAGATGTCCATTCGGAGAAGAAAGATCATCTCTCTCACTTGAACAAGAGGGCTCTCCATGAATATTTGCTACAGTACCTTTTCCTTTATACCCTCTGTAATTGGGATTGAAATTGGAGTTATTGGGATTGAATAGATTTTTCTGAGTATTGTTGTTGTTAGGTCCTGGGCTAGAAGACGGCTTATCAGGATAACCATGCAACTTGTAACATTTGTCTTTCGTATGGCCCAACCTCTTACAATGTTCACAAAAAGGTCTTGTTCCTCTTCCCCCAGTGTTCTGCGTGTAGTTAGTGTGGAAGCCTCGTCCACCTTAGTGGCCTCCAGTATGTCGCGACTGTCCAGTTGAGGAGCTTGCACACATAGAGGGTGAATCTGCAAAAAGTTGATTGTTAGGCTTAAACTCTCTTTTCTTCTCCTCTTGAATTAAGAGAGCAAATGCCTGGCCCATAGAAGGCAATGGTTTCATCATGAGGATATTGCCACGAATGATAGTGTATGCTTCATTGAGGCCCATAAGAAACTGGATTAGTCGTCTATCTTGTTCTGCCTTATGCATAGTGTCCTTGGCACCACAAGTACACAAGCAGCTGCACTGATTTTTCACACATAAATTGCTGAGTTCCTCCCAAAGTTTCTTCATCTTGGTATAGTAGGAAGTGATATCTAGAGATCCCTGACTTAGATCGTTAATCTCCTTTTGGATCTGATATAACTTGGCACCATTAGTTTGATCATATCGATCCTTTAGCTCACTCCATAATTCCAGTGAATCAAACACATACTCGATACTATCAGCAATGTCTTTGCTTAGGGAATTGAGGATCCATGAAGTAACCATGGCATCACATCGTTCCCATTGGCGATAGGAGAAGTCGATGATGGTTTCAAGCACTCTCCGTTGATGAAGCCCAACTTGTTCTTCACTGACAGCGAATGGAGAACACCTCTCTTCCATGAACTAAAACCAACTCCATCGAAGGGAACAGGGATCAACACCGCACCTGCACTATCAAAAGGATGAATATACAATTGGCTTCCTACATCAATGGGAGTCGGCACAGAGGATTCAACAGCTGGATCGACAACTTCAACCATTATGAGAATTGAATAGATCGAAACACAGAGATATGAGATCGAGAGAAATCGAATCGATAGAATCGTGAATCCTGAAGAGGAAAGCAAAAAAAAAAACACAAAGGAAAGAGAGAAGAATGAAATTGAGGAAGAGAAATGTCGTTAAGGCTATAATACCATGTTAAATCTCGCTATTCGAGCTCGAGAATAACCATTAATGGTGAATGAGAAGCTACTGCAACAATGCTAAGAGAGAAGGACTTTGGATTCTTATTTATGAAAAGCAGTTTTGAAATGAATACAAGCTATCTATTTATATACTTTCTAACTCTAACTGAATATGGTTAAGTAGCTAACTAACTATTGTAACTAACACCCACAGTAATACAACAAACTATATACAATACGTAATTCTTAGGTCTTAATAGTTTCATTTGTTTCAACATTTATCGTGTATGTTGCTACAACTATTATAGCAGTTGCTAAAACATATTTGACACCTTTGTTTTAAAAATAGCTACATTTATTTCAATAGCTATTGCATAGTGTGTCGTGGATTTACAACACTTTTGAATCTTAAAACTTAATATGCGTAAGTTTTTAGCACATTTTTAGTAGATTTGATGTGTTTTGTTGGTAAAACAAGATTCGATATCTAAGTGCAAGAAAGAGGAGCAGTTCAACTATATTTGTGATTTGCGAGGGCAATCTACAAGTCATGATCTGAACTATGAATCGTGGATTCCTTTTTAGATGGAGAGACAGAAGCTATGCTGAATTCCTTAGAATTACGAGTCATGAAGACCATGAGTAGTAGATGGTTCCATGGACCATAAATCTTGTCCCTGACAAAAGTCTTGAAGCTGAGCTTTTCCTGTCATCCATGAGAGGGTTCCATAACCCGTAAATAGAACTACGATCCGTAGATTGAGTCGTAAAAGTTGTCCAACACTATTTTTCTAGTTTGCTTAAGATAAGTTTTTAGTAACAATAAATATTTTTCCTAGGTTTTGTTTTACACTTGATGCTTGTTTTATCATCTAAACAAGGAGAAAACAAGTACTTTTGGTGTGTGTTCTTGAATTTGTACAGAAAATACATTGTGATTCTTAATTTTTGATTTTGAGTTTTAATTCAAAATTCAGAGTTTCTACTATTCATCTTGTGAGTGTAGGGTTTATGCTTAATTAATTTATTTATCATTTATTGCTATCATTATACTTGAATAACTAAACCCACAACTAGGATTGTAGAAACCATGAAAAATTAACGAAGTAGACCTAATAGCTAGTAATCCTTGGAAAGTGTGCATACATGTATTGTTTTTACCTTCGTCTTGATTGATTTTAACAATTGCAAATGTTAGAACTTACCTTATTCTTACTTGCTAGGCCAAAGGGGTAATGAAAGGAAAACCAAATTACATAATAGAGATTTGAGGCTACCAACCCTCATCTAATAGCTTGACTTTGTCCGGAAATAGCTAATTTGGAATGAAGGGTAAGGGTTAGGGTTAGTAATGCTAACACCCATAGACGGACCAAGTTGCGTGTTGACATTCATCTACTTACAGGACCAACCACTTAGGTGAAATGAAATTACCGATCTTGCTTGCGATACACTAGAAAATATTACTAGTATTTGGTCTTACTAAGTTATGACTTCGTGGGGATCACAAAATCTTAATATCATCTCTCATTTGATTCAAAGCACGTTCACTTGATTCTTTGTTAATTATTATTTTGTGAAGATTTTAAAGATTTTCAATTGCACAACCTCCTTTGGAAATAGTCAAACTAAGAGCACAAATAACCACGATTGATCTGAGTCCAAGTCATATTCTCGGTGAGATCGATCCTAACTTTGGTTAGGTTCTATATTTGAACAAAGACCATTTTATATTTCTATTTGGAGGTGTAATTTGGACGTATCAAATTTTGTTACCATAGCTAAAAAATATGACTTTTAGATTAGATTAATAGTGTTATTTGACTATTAGTCATTATTTCTTAATCTACTTTTTTTGTTGTTTATATATTATTTAGGTTAAACACTTGTGTATGCCGGATACACGAAATCAAAACAAACTCTTGATTCCAATTGATCTTGAAATTCAGAGAACCCTATGAAAAATGACCAATAATGATGCTCATGCAATTGAGGAAGAAGCCATAACAAGATTGATGGCCGATGAATGAGAACGGGTCGAGTACATCAAGATGAGGCAGCTCATCTAGTTGAAAATTAGCGTTGGACTGCAGGTGCAGTTCAAGTTAGGAGAGATGAGTTGACTCGCCCAACACTCCGAATAATCAACCCATATAAAGGTGTTCTCTTTCTCACCAATCAAATTGATTGAAAATATTTTATAAAATCCAATGAATAAAAATAGTTTGGTGATCATTGGCTGCTTTGCATAAAAAAAAATATTTAGTACTATTATTTTAATGAAGTTATCTTGAATATATTTCAAAAAAAAAACTCAACGACGAAAAGTTTTAAATATTTCTTTTAGAGAGCAAATAGTACTATATGTGAACTTTGTTTTTTCTATATGGAGAAGTGCATAAAAGACTCCTCAACTATTTGAATTGATACAAAACTACACTTCATCAACCTTTCAACCCTCAAATACCTATGGCATCAAATTTTTGGCTAACAAATATCCTCGATATTAATCCTTTAACTCATATTTGCACTTATTTCTAACAGCTTTCCTAAAATAAAATTATTAAATATTCATTTATTATGTTGTCTAATTTGATTGGTCTGAATTTCAACCCTTCTCAAATAAATAATAAAAATCACATCTGATTCATATTTTAACCCAAAAACGCTTCAAAATATTATTAAAATTTTATTAATATCATGTTATCATCCTATTGACCTATTTTAAATCAACCCCAATTTATTATAACCTAACTCATAAAAGGTGATCCAACTAAAATTCGTACTCGTCCCATCTGGTGTCCATCTAAAAGAAGATTATTATTTTTTTGTTAATATAAAATTTTCTTCCAATGATCTTCTTCATTCCTTGTTTTTGTTATTTTTTTAATATCTTATTCTTAATTAGGTTATATCAGGGACTCAAACTTGAAATACACTTACATGTTCATATTCTTTTAATTTGTGTTATTTTCATTATTTTATTTTGAATTTTTTGTACACACAAAAGAAAAATGTAGTAAACGTACACATTTGCTTAACTAAATTATCTTCTATTGCAAAAATTATTTCTATATGAATGTCATCGTTATTTACTCATTTTTTCTCCGTTGTTTTTTCATAAGTTGAAAAAAATTCAAATTTAAAATGGAGACGAGATTCAAGAAGAGAGAAAGTGGAAAAGAGAGGAAGTGGGGGGGNGGGGGGGGGGAGTGTAAAGTACAGGACCAACATTTTTTTTTTTTGTAGTTTTAATTTACTATGGAATTCAAAAGCAGGCAAATCATATGAGCTCATATATAAAGTAATTTCAAATTATTTTAAAGGAGAAGGGCCTAAAGTGCCCCTAACTAAGAGATTTGATACAATACTTTCCTCCATTCACCTCATGAGTGTGAGTTGTTAGAAATAAGAGTATTTTTTAGCCAAAAGATTGACAATAAGGGTGTTCGGGGACCGAAAGATGGATGTAGGGTAATGTTTTACTAACTCAGATAGTTGAGGGGCATTTAAGACATTCCTCTATTAAAATAATTTGAAATTAGCTTATATATGAGTTCATATGATTGGCTTGATTTTGAGTTCCATAATAAATTAAAAATAAAAAGTATTATATATGTGTGTATATGTATTATATTTTCTCATTTTAAAAAGTGACGCCATTGATAAGAAATCCGGTATACGTCACTGTCACTGTAATCTCAATTGCCCAGTATTAAAACAAAATTTGGTAAGATTAACTTTTTTTTTTTTAGGCTAAGCGTCTTTTGCGTGGTATTGTCATAGGAGTGTTATTTACCGATTCACTCATGGTTTTTGCAAAAGGAAGTCTTCATGCTTTGTGTTGTATGTCTAGGAGGTAAGACTTATCACTACTAAAATGTTGATTGAATCGGTGAGAGAAGAAAAAAGAAAAGTAATGTTTCCATAGGAAGAATTATGAAGTTTTCAACATTTTCAAGGACAATCTGTTTTTCATCATGCATCTTTTAGTGAGCTAATTTGATGGGAAACTAGTGGAAAAATCATATTTATAGCACAAATATCTGACTAATTCGCAATGTAAAAACCTTTATTTCTAATAGTAATAAGAAATAATGAAACACCCCAGTGATGCTGAGAAATTATATAGTATTAAAAAAAAAGTTTGTAGTTGTGATAGGATAGATATTAATGTGTTTGTAATCTCTATCCTCTAGTCTTATAAAGCAATTACAAGTCTAAACTATAGAGTATATATAAGTTGAATATATTGAGGAGTGAATGCTCACAAAATAGTGGTGAACTACACTATATTTATATATATGAAGGAGTTTATGGTGAGTTTCCAAGTGATAAGAAATCTATGAATTGTGCAGCTTTGGTGTGATGAAGATGAACAAGTTGGTTATCATCTCTTATTGTGTTAGAGTGAGTATTGAGTTGTAGAAAGTCATAGAACTCCATTATTTTGATATAATTACTATTATGTTGGAGGTGGGATGATGATTTTTGTTGTCTATATTTTCTTGCCATAATAACATGCCAATGATTTTTGAGAGCATTATCAGTCCGACCAGGGAAAATGACGAGCTTTTATAGCGCATCAGTTCCCATGAACACAAATAAGCCTTTCTTCTTCTTCTTTCGTCAAAGGGTTGCGATTGATTCTTGGATCCAATTGATTGAACCACCGCAGCCTACAACTCTTTCCTAACCATAATTAACAACAATAATAACTCAGTTTCATACTGCTATATCTCATCCATAATTGGATTGTTTTCTTTATATCTGCTACACAGTCTAAATCTAAAAAATCGTGTTGTTCAGTTATTGGTTTAGGTGTCCATTTTATATTTAATCTTTTATCCCATATAGTTTTTTCTTTATCATATTGTCCATAGTTTGCATTATAATATTTTAAATTTTTTGAGTTTTTTATTCCTGATGTACTAGGTTTTTCATCGATGTCTACGTCTCCTGTATTTACTTCTAAATTTTTTGTATTATCTATGTTTGCTAAAAGTTCCGTATATGTTTCGCTTGTTTCTGAATATTGTTCAGCTAGATCATCGTAGTAAAAAAAATGTTTTGATTCTTATGGACTTAAACCAAAGACATGTGTAATGTACTCTTTAATCTCATCGTCTTAAACATATCATATAAAAATTTTGAATCAAAGAATTATAAAAAATGATAAATATACGTCATTCATATTCAAAAAGACTAAATTGAAATGAAGGGAATATATAAGTAAGTTGTCTCATGAGCTAAGAGAACGAAACATTATATATCTGCATAAAATTATTATTGCAAACAATGAAAGAATAAAATAAAGAAGTAAAGAAAAATAAATATTTAAAAAATTCAAGTTGAACTTAATATCTAACCATAGGATAGAGAATGCTAATAAATACAATGAAAATAAAGAGAAACAACAAGGAAATATGACCATCTCTCCTTGGCAATGGAACAACCACTGTCCCTTTAAAAAATAGAATAAAATCAAACTGTCCTCATCAAACCCTAGTTGTTGGTGAACATACATTCATAAACAACCAAATATGATAAACTAGTTCAAACTAAGAATGCCTAAGCAAGTTTCTTTTTTGACCATAATTTCATGATGGGAGAATGAAGCAAATTACCAAGCTCTTTCATCAGAGACAGAGCCAGGATTAGGAGTTTGAGGTTCTAAATTTTCGATCAGAAGAGAAAAAAATTACAAAGCATTCTACCTTTTTTTTTTTTTTTTTTAAAGAAACGGTTGCTGATTGTTGGTGTTCAAACCCACAATAGTACTAGTGTGAAAAACATTTTTTCACGACTCATTTCTTATCACTGAGCTATCAATCAATTTAGTAAGGGGGTTCACAAGTTAATATACCTATATATATTTATTTAATTTTTTAATACAAATACAGAATATATAGAAAAGCTAGTGACTTCGTCCGAACCCATGAACCCCATCTAGCTCTGCCTCTGATTCTTTCACTTTTGAGCTAGATAATTAAAAAACTAAAAACAAATAAAAAGGATGTACAATTTGGATATATGTATATATATATATATATATATATATTGTTATTGTTATCATATCCTTGTTGGTGATGAACACTAAACAACATAATTCTATTAGTAGTAAATAGAAAAGTAATATTAAGAAAAACATTTTTTGAAGAAATATTTGGAAGTTAGTTTGTTTTACCTGATCTTCTGCTATAGAATTCCAATTATGAGGTCCATATTTTTCAACCAACTCCCTAAGCCTCTCATCTTCGTGAGGCCTCCAATGGCCCCTGCTGCACATGCTATAATAGTTGAGAAGATTTAAAGAAGGAATTAATTGTATTAGGGTAAGTAAAAAGTAAACAAGATTAGATCAAGAGCTACGTGTGAAGTTACAAGGTAAAGAAGCAACATCTTATAAACACAATTATGTGGACCAAAGTATAAGGAAGAAAATAACAAAGTGCTTTCCATTTAGGCTAACAAATATCTCTCAATATATATATATAGAGAGAGAGATATTTGTTAGCCTAAATGGAAAGCACTCTATTATTTTCTTCCATATATATATATATTGAGAGATATTTGTTAGCCTAAATAGAAAGTACTTTATTATTTTCTTCCATATATATATATATATATATTGAGAGATATTTGTTAGCCTAAATGGAAAGCACTTTGTTATTTTCTTCCATATATATATATTGAGAGATATTTGTTAGCCTAAATGGAAAGCACTTTGTTATTTTCTTCCTTATTCTTTGGTCCATATAATTGTGTTTATAAGATGTTGCTTCTTTACCTTGTAACTTCACACTAAATATAGAAATAGTAACTCTTGATCTAATCTTGTTTACTTTTTACTTACCCTAATACAATTAATTATATATATTAAAAAATTCAATGAATACTACATTTAATCTTGTACTCGGCATGCATGCATCTATATATATATATTCTTTTAATTACATCCTTAGCTTTTTCCGTTTAAAAAGAATGACCTACTTGACACGGATTTTATGAAAAATAAAGAAGTTTTTTTTTTAATTTTGTGATCCTAGATTAAAATTATGTCAAAGATATTAAAATGTCATTTAATCTTGTGGCATTAAACATATAACGTGGAAAACTTAAATTAAATTATTTCCAAATAAAGAAAAGGGGTCATTCTTTTTTAAACCGACTAAAAAAAAGTAGGTCATTCATTTTGAAAAAGGAGGGAGTATATTGTTTTGTTTCACATGTATTTGCATTTTATTAATACAATGCGACATTCTTCTTGGGACTGACGAAAAACGAAAGCAAGTCACACAAATTATGACAAACGGACTACTATTTTTTTTTTTGAGTGGGGGGAGGAAGTTGCTTGGTTGGGTGAATTTTGTTCTGCTTTCAACATCCTTTGCAGTTTTCTAACCTACAAACCTACCAAAGTTGCGCATAAATTTCTTTTTCTAACTATACGTTAATAATAAATAATTAATATAATAAGGATATGGTAAGATTGATTAAACTTCATAACGCTAAAAAATTAATTTATACATAAATTGAAAATCAAAAGCTGGTAAAGAGTCTACATTATAAAAGTAAATGGCATCTTATAGTGACCCTCAAAGACTTGAGATTTTAATGTCCGCTAACCATTTTCTTTGAACGGATATAATCTTGCTTGCTCCATACCCCACTTTAACCAGAATTAGTCAATGTTAGTAATATAATTTTTCTTTTTCGGAAAAGTATTCAAAACACTATTAAACTCCACGGGAATATAAGTTTCATCATTGAACTTTCGACAGCTTTAAATGTACCTCCTTTACTTGACTAGCTAGTTGAACTTAAATACACCCCCGATCTTGCAAATGAGTCAAATATACCCCTAAAATATTCTCACCAAATTTAGAGGTGTTTTCAACAGTACTCTCGACTTTTTATTAAGAGTCAATGTTCCTACAAGAGTTTGAGAACACTTTCTATGTCATGTGGCAAGATCGAGAGTGTATCTAAATTTAGTTAGTCAAGTAGAGGAGTGTTTTAACGGCTATTAATAGTTTAGGGCCGAAACTAATAATTTACAAAAAATTTAGAGTTGTTTTCAAATACTTTTCTCTATATATTTTAAAATATGTTAAGACGTTAAAGAGGTAGGTATTGATATGTGAGTATGGTGATGGAGTTAGGTCTTCTTCAGCTTTCTAAACCTAAGTACCTAACTAACAAAAATTGTCTTAACAATCTTGTAACAACATGTATAATTTGAACAATTATTGTATCATTAATTCTGTCTAACCATCTTTTCTTATTTGTAAGTTTTTGTCATGCAGTTTAACTATCTTAAGAAAGTTGGTTTGCATATGTACTTTGTCTACTTTGCTTTGAGTCATCCTCTTAACTACCTTCATGGTCGAAAGACTAGTCTCACCAACTAATTAATTTGATCAAAACTTGATCTGATTCTTTAATCCTCCCTCTTCCTTTCCCCTACTGATTCCTTCATGTTGCATATAAGAATTTGAACTGTTCATAAATTTGAAATCACAAGAGTAGCAAAAAGGAACCGTTACCACTACATAAAAAGTGATCATTAGCGGCAATTAATTCTTAATTGCCGCTAAATATGTATTTTTAGTGGCAATTAGCACTCTTTGTATATGTCCCTAAAGCCTTTAGCGACATTGGTTCTAATGACACTTAACTAATGCCGGTAAAGACTTTAGCACTCTTTATTAATGTCAATATTTATTGCCGCTAAAAGTTGTTTTTGTTGTATTGTACGGAGGTATTATTATTAAATATACTACTCTCTCCGTCCCATTTTAATTTGAACCATTTGACTTGATACAATGTTTAAGAAAAAATAAAAGGAAAACTTTTAGAATTTGTGGTCTAAAACAATTCTTAGATATTTATGAGATTGAAAATCATTTCATTAAGGGTGAAAGAGGTATTTTAAAGTTCAATTATTTCTAATTATAGTAAGGTGACATTTTTTTGGGACAAACTAAAAAAGAAAGGGTGCCACATAAAATGGGACAAATGGAGTAATTTTTAAGAATCTTACTATCATTGTTGTTGGGATATACTGTTAACCATATGATTGAGTTATGGTATTGGTTTTAATCCTTAATAAAGACTTTGTATTTTATGTTATTTATTATATTTAAGTCTTTGTTTGAATAGATCATTGTGTTTATATGCGTGTCCATTACTTATTCTCTTCTCTTTATTTTCAGCCCTCTCTTCAACAAATATTTCACTAGTAATTCTCATCATCTAAAAAATACTACAATCATTTAATAGACTTTTTCATCACCTTGCAGCTATCATTGATTAATTACGTTTTTCACTCAACCATCTATTGTTCTTCCAATTTACCAATTATAATTAGTCTATGCTACAGTGCTCAAGGAAGCAAGGTGCAAAAACTAGGGATTCAACCAAAGAGTCGAGACAAAAACATGGTTACCAACAAAAGGTTACACGCTCAAAGGGGCTACTAGTGATAATATATCAGATAAGGCTAACATTTTTCGAGACAAATCAAAGACGGCCTTTTATCATCTCCAAAACAAAGCAATGCTTTTTATTTCGCTTCAGTAACATGTAGGACAAGTTCTAGACCAAGATGCAAATATGGAATATACAAATTCTCACTACACAGGATACAAGTTCAATTCAGGTATGCCCTTCTCATAAAGCACACAATAAACTAATGCAAGAATCCAATTTAGAGGGTGTTTGGATTGGCTTAAAAGTTGGTCAAACCTACTTTTAAGTCAGTTTTTGACTTCTGGAAGTGTTTGGCAAATATAAAAAATAACTTAAAATAAGTCAAAAATGACTTAAAATAAGTTGAGAAGTGTTTGGCAAGGTCAAGATTGACTTAAAATAAGTTTAAAATGACTTAAAATAAGTCAAAAACCAAAAGTAGGTCTCCCCCTACTTTTTATTTTTTGACTTAAAAGTCATTTCAATTTGACTTTTTATTTTTGACTTAAAAGCTACTTTTTTTAAGCCAATCCAAACGGGCCCTTAAGCTTAACTTGTAATTTAGAGTCTCATACAAAAGTCTAAAGGCATCCCAATATATTCACCCACATACTTTCATACATCATTTCCATTCCAGTCTTGCAACCTCATCACAAACACCATATCTAACAGAAAATGTGGCGGAATTATCCTTAAGATGGTCATCATCCATCTATCATAGGTCAATAAGACTCAACTATGACGATTGACTCAATCCATCAAACAACAATCTTTTTATATTTTTTACGGTTCAAAGGGACTATCCTTGGTCAAAGAACCAAACACAAACTTCAAGGATCCCAAAGAAAAAAATAAAACAAAGAAACCACCACTATTGACGACACTACTATGTACATAAGAGACAAACTTACACCCACCCCACACTTAAAAACGTAGCACTGTCCCAGTTCTGCAAAACATTATAATCATCAAAGTAGAGGTAAAGTGAAAAACTCCCTGATCAATCCTCCATGGATTCATCATCTCTGGCTCAATTGCATGAAGTGGATCCATGTCCTCCTCATCGGAGTCAGAGTCCACATCCCAGCCAGTTCGAAGCTTATCCTCATCCGTGGGTACATAATCATCCACGAGCTCAAAGAAGTCAGGTCCTATGCCGAGTACCGCCTTGGCATGCACAATAAGTTTATACCTGTTTTCCACCTCCATAAGCTTCTCACATGTAGAAAATCTACACCCATTATTATGATGCAACATCTCCAGCCCATACACGTGGGCCATAATCATCTCATCACATCTGTGTCGCTCGGTGGTTGTATGGGCAGGACCATAGGTGGTGTCCAAACCTTTTGTGTTAGTGACATCTATGGGTATATGGAACAGTGGGGCCATGTAGTTCAATATCTCCTCAGGTACACTGGTAGCTTGACACAAACGGGTTATAAGATCCCCTTAAAGAATACCTGCTCCCTCTGTGCACACGCACTTTCCTCATAGCAGATTTAAGCAGCGCTTCAATATTTAATTTCTTGTAAGTCATCAATGCATAAACTTAACACACTCTGTCATGAGTTATATTTGCATAGTGCAGCCCAGGAATGAGGCAATTCATCACTATCATCAGCCACATATGAGCTTCCATGGTCATTTGAGCATATGGTAGGAATTCATGGAACCTCTTAGCACTATTCTTTGTCCAACGTGCTATGGATTGAGACCCACTAAGAGTGTGTCGGATGTCATGGTACGATGTGCGAATATTCAAACCTGTGAATGCCAATGGATCAACTTTGCGATAAATATCATTCATAATCACTGGTGGATGAGTCACCTCAACCCCTCTCAGCTTGACAAAATGAGACCTTGACTAGTAGCGTAATTCACATAGAACTTCCAGACTATGTGCAAGTTGCACTTTGTCGGCTCAGCAAAAAAGAACTCCTTGTTAAGCTCCTTAATTTGTTACATGATCCGGGGAAAGTCCCTCGCCAAGCTATCACGCTTAATGCACACATCTGAGAAGTACTTAGCTTCCGTGTGCTTCTTCCACCATGTTTTCCCTCTTTGACTACAAGATTTAGGCCGAAATGATGAGTCAGTCCATGGGGTACTGATGGTGTGGGAGGGACATTCTCACTACTTTTAACTGTCTTCTTGTGGCTCAAGGAAGTCACTTATTTATTGGCCTTTGAGTTCCTGACATATTAACATGCCACAAAGAAAAATTACGATACCAAATTAGCTCACGACAAGAACAGTTCTCACGACGAACAAGAGGTGTGGCTAGTCAAAGGACCACCCTACATTTACACATGTGCACAACATATTCTAAGCAATATGGTACTCAGACTTCCCCATCATTATTTTTAACACAAGGCATATAGCATATGGTAGCAATTTCGACACACACATCAGACCCACTCATTGTTTTTGCCCAAGAATACGAACAACAAGACCTTTGCACCCCAACTATTATTCATAATATTCAATCAACATGGTGCAATTGAAACCTCATGCCCAGACACTCTCAATAGTAATAAGGTGTTACTTAACACTTCACACGCAACACTTAATGCACACACACAAACAATTCACAAAATTCAAACCCAACCCAAACCACATCATGTTTAAGCAACAAATACAGTCAATGGTACCACATGTGAGGTGCAAGACGTAATATTAAACCTCAAGAACATATATAATCACTGAACACACAATAATCAATCACAAATATGCCATGTTTCAAGCGCACGAGTTGGGTTCTACCTAAGTTCGTTTCGAACGAACTATAAATAGGGCAAGAGACATATCTAGCAGGGTGTTGAAGATGAAGCAACAAAAATTTCTTGATGAAATCACCTTTGCATTACATAATTTGACTTGGAACTTTCGGTTGGGTTAAAAGAGAGGGGGAAATAGGGTGAATTTGGGGAGGATAATAGGGATTTAGGGTGAAAATTGGGGTTAAAAGGGGGATTGGGTCGTGTAATGAGAAGGGAAGATGGGTAAAACCTGTCTTTTAATGAAAACAAAACAACTCACCTGAAGGGCGCGACACGACTCCATTATGGGGTCCTCTATTTCTTGCAGGGAAATTAATTACCCAGAAAAATCAAAATATGTGAGCAGCTCCACGACGCAGAGACATTATTAGGGCCTTTATTTTTGCAACGGAGATTCAAATCCCCATCGAAAGTAAAAATAAGACCTAGCTCCACGATGCGGAGGCATTACAGACTCCCTTGGTTTTTGTGTTCATCCTCTTTTTTTTAAACAAGGTTCGACTCCCTTGGTTTTGTTGTTCTTCCTTTTTTTTAAACGAGGTTCGATGGGTACTTACCTGATTTCCTTAATTATACGCTCTTAGCACTCCATTTCCCCTGCAACTTCAAGAAAGCACCAAAATTAGGAAAATGGTAGGTTGCCTCCCATCCAACTCTTTAGTATTGGTCTTGGCTCGACTCATCTTTTTGTGTTTTCTCATTTTTTTCGTATTACAATCAATCATGAAAATTAAAACTAAATCCTAAAAATCAAAATACAAAAGTGAAAACAAAACTCCTATCTACTACACATGACCACGGGTTGCCTCCCGTGTAGCGAGTGATTTAATGTCGTGACTCAACCAAACTCGTGGATAACTCATCATTCAACTGGAGTGTTTCTGTATCTCGATCCACATCATTCCTGAAGTAGTGTTTGACACTCTATCCATTCACCAAAAATGTGTAGCTCTTTTCTGTATTCCTTAACTCCACATCCCCATGTGGCATCATTCGCACCACTTCAAATGGTCCATTCCACTTTGACCAAACTTTTCTCAGGAACAACTTCAATCTCAAATTTAATAGTAAAACCTGCTAGCCTAGCTGAAAGGTGAACGGGAAAAAATGTTTGTCATGCAACTTCTTCGTCTTTTCTTTGTATAACTTGACATTTCATATGCGTGGAGCCGAAAATCCTCAAGCTGATGCAACTTCCTTATCCTTCTCTTGCTTGCCAATTTAGAGTCAAGATTATGCTTTGTTATTGACCAATATGCTTAGTGCTCCAACTTCGCCGGAAGATGGCATGCCTTGCCAAACACCATGCGATAGGGAGAAGTCCATATTGGTGTCTTATAAGCCACTCTGTATGCCCATAATGCATCATCCAACTTCTCAGCCCAATCCCTTCGCTGCGCATTCACAGTCCTTTGTAAGATTCACTTTACCTCTCGATTCGACACCTCCACTTGGAGACTAGTATGAGGATGGTACGTTTTAGCCACTTTATGGTGAACTCCATAATTAGCCAATAACTTCTGCACCAAATTATTTATGAAGTGGTTACCACCATCACTGCTTATAGCTCTTAGAGTTCCAAACCTAGTAAATATGTGCTTCTTTATTAACTTCACCAAAACCTTGGAGTCATTAGTAATTAAAGTTGTAGCCTCAACCAACTTGGAAACATAAACCACTGCTACTAGAATGTATTGGTTCCCATTGGAGGAGGGAAAAGGACCCATGAAATATATCCCCCATATGTCAAATATCTTAACCTCAAAAATGTTGCTCAATGGAATCTCATGCCTTCTAGAAATAGTTCCAATTCTTTGGCATTGGTAACATTTCTTCATGAACTATGCATCATCTTTGAACAAAGTAAGCCAAAAGAAATTCGACTGCAACACCTTATGGGCTGGACACTCCCCTCCATGGTGTCCTCCATTTGGTGATGAGTAACAACTCTCCAATACTTGTCTCACTTCATTTTCAGTTATACATTTTCTTACCACATGGTTTGGCCCTTGCTTAAATAATAATGGTTCATCCCATATGTAGAACCTAGCAACATGGTTCAACTTTCGCTTTAGGTGAGTATACACATCAAGTGGGAACAATCCATTACCAATAAATTTACAATATCAGAATACCATGACACTTGGGCTATATCCAAGGCTAAAAACTGCTTATCTGGAAATTCCTCACGAATCTACCTTTCATTTTTTACATATGATAAATCCTCCAATCTTGACAAGTGATCAATAATTTGATTTTTGTGCCCTTTCTATCTTTGATTTCCAAATCAAATTCTTATAGTAATAGGATACACCTAATATGCCTTGGTTTTGCATTCTTCTTGTTAAATAGGTACCTGATTGCAACTTTGTCAGTGTAAACAACAGCCTTAGTACCTACCAAATATGATCTAAACTTGTCGAAGGTGATTACTATAGAAAACATCTCCTTCTCCGTTATTGTGTAATTTTCCTGTGTAGAGTCAAGGGTCTTGCCTGCATAATAAATGGAATGTAACACCTTATCTCTTCCATGGCCAAGCACAACACCAGCTGATATGTCACTAGCATCACACATGAGTTCAAACGATGATTCCCAAGTAGGAGCAATCAAGATAGGTGTTTCAGTGAGATTCTTTTTCAGCAACTCAAGAGCTCTAACATAACTTTCATCAAACACAAACTTTACCTCCTTCTCTAATATATTATACATAGGCCTAGCAGTCTTGGAGAAATCCTTGATGAACCTCCTATAGAAAACATTATACCCAAGGAAACGTGTGACTCCTTTCACTGAAATTGGAGGTTGCAACTTTTCAATTACCTGTACATTGGCTTTATC
Organism: Solanum stenotomum; assembly: GCF_019186545.1. NCBI lineage: Eukaryota > Viridiplantae > Streptophyta > Magnoliopsida > Solanales > Solanaceae > Solanum > Solanum stenotomum. The sequence continues at coordinate 28,534,205 of NC_064292.1, forward strand.
GTCTTCAAGCCCACTCCTTGGGACTTTATGACCCATAACTATGCCTTCTTAAACTAGGAAACGAAATATCTCCCAATCAAGCACAAGATTTGTTTCCGCACATAAAGCAAGGACCCTATCAAGATTTCACAAATATCAATAAAAAAAACTCACCAAAAACTGAGAAGTCATCCGTGAACACTTCTACAAAGTCCTCAAACATATCCTGAAAGATGGCCATCATACATCTTTAAAAAGTGGATGGTGCATTACAATTTCCAAAAGGCATATGCTTAAAAGCATATGTGCAATATGTACAAGTGAATGTAGTCTTCTCCTGGTCCTCTGGTGCAATCACAATTTTGTTGTATCCCGAGTAACCATCCAAAAAAAAAACAATAGGATTCCTGCCTGGATAACCTATCCAACATCTGATCAATGAAAGGGGTTGGGAAGTGATCTTTTTTGGTGGCCTCATTCAGTTTACAATAATCCATGCAAATACACCATCCACTTACGACATTGGGGATCAATTAATTTTTATCATTCGTTACCACAATCATGCCACCTTTCTTAGGCACACATTGTACCAGACTTACCCATTTTCTATCTGATATAGGGTACACTATCCATGTGTCTAACCACCTGATTACCTCTCTCCTTACTACATCTTTCATGACTGGGTTCAAGTGACGCTGGTGTTATGTAATCAGCTTGTGCCCTTCCTCCATATATATCTTATGCATGCACAAGGCCAGACTGATCCCATATATGTCATACATTTGCCATCCAATTAATGGCTCCTTTCTTTTTTTAGAATTGCTAGCGCAACCTCACCCACAAACAAATCTGCAGAAAGAATCACAGGTAAAGTTTTATCATCTACTAAAAGTGCATACCTTTAATGGGATGGGAGCGCTTTTAGTTCAAGCTTGGGCGCTTCTTCTATGGATGACCTGCGTGGAGGGCCCAATACCCTATTCAAAGGTTCCCAACTCTCTTTGGGTATCTCCAAACTAGACACATTTTAAAATGGCACCATTTCCTATGCCTTAGCATCACCATAGATTTCATGGCCCATAAACACTTGCACTAATGGATCTCTAGATGCAATTTAATGAGCTTTTACAGCAAGATCCATCACTATTATCAATGATAACTCTTCATACACAACCAACATTTTGAGTGGACGGTACAAATCAAATACCTTAACTTTATCATGAGCCCTCATCCCTAACTGACCTGCAACAACATCTATCATAGCACACCCTCTGGACAAAAAGGGTCTCCGAGGGATGAATGGAACCTTAGGGTCTGGCTCAAAATACAACACAACAAAATCAACCGAAAATATCAATGATACTACTTGGACGAACACATCTTCCACAACTTCCCTCTGGCCTAGCTACTCACCAATATGCCAACTGTTAGGTAATGTTGGTGGGCCTAGGGCTACCCAACCCCAATTTCTTGTACAAAGATATTGGCATAAGATTAATGTTAACACCTAGATCTCATAATCCTTAAGCATGAATGCTCTGACCTATAGTGATCTAGACCGTGAAACTTCCTGGTCCGTTAGCTTAGTGGGAAGCCTGATTTGAATCCTGGAACTGCACTCTTTAGTGAGTTCCACTGTTTCATACTCCATAAGTTTCATCTTGTTCGCTACAATTTCCTTCACATTTTTGCATACCTCAGTATTCCCTGCAAAAGATCAACAAGAGGTAGATTAATATGAACTTGTTTGAGGAGAGAAAAAAACTTACCAAAACATTCATCCTCACTTTGTTTGTTGAACTTTTAGGGGAATGGTGTAGTTGATTTCACTTTGGTTGATACTATTTCCTCATGTGTACTTTTCCCACTTTCACTACTCTTCTTTTTCCCTATTAAGGTTTCAGTAGTTCTCTTCTTAGGAGCTAACTCCTCCAATTGTCAACCACTACGAGTACCCACAACATTCATCTGCCTTGAATTTGGATCTCATTTACCTAGCAAATCTCCTTGATGGCGTGAATTTGGGCACTAGTAAATTTCCGGAACAACTTTTCCACATTTTTTGTTGCCAATTGTTTGTTCCTCAAATCAGCAACTATCTTATCCATATTCGCACTCACTCTAGCCAATTCATCCATGATTTTCTTCAATATCTCCTTAGTGCTATTGTTTCCTTGCTTGCCATTTTGATTATCTATGTGACCCTGCTGTTGATAACTTTTACCCATTACTTAGAGGTCGATATTGATTTTGGCCTTGTGCCATATTCTGCTTTCCTCCCCATAAAAAAATTGGATTGCTCATCCAACTAAGATGAGGTCCAACTTCATCTTTGATTGTGAATATTTAATTTATACTTATAAGAACTAACAATTTTAATCTTCTGCATATTAGTTAAATAACTTCATACACAAAAATCATCTACAATATAAGTAATAGACATGCTTATAAACACAATAATATGTTCAAACAAAGACTTTATCATAATAAATAACATAAAATACAAAGTCCTTATACATGATTAAAACAAATACTATAACTCAATCATATGGTTATTAGTATATCCCAACAATAATGTTACCAAGATTCTTAAAAATTACTCCCTTCGTCCCATTTTATGTGGCACCCTTTATTTTTTAGTCCGTTGTTGCATCCAAACGCATATGCAAATGTATGCGGTCGTGCAAGTAATATAGGGGCTCTAAAAGAGCCAAATTATTGAACCCAAAGGACTTGTCAATTAATTATTTTATTAAAATACACTAATCTTAACTATTTATTCAAGCATACCAAAAGAGTTTGAATTATTGGAATGCTAGAATATAATACATATACTAATGATTGGGAAAATTCCAGAGCTGCAACCTACTAGAATTCATACATAGTATCTTTTTCTATGGACTTCAATTTGTTGTCAAGTCGCTAATTTACAAAGTCGAATGTATAATCATAATCTCCCGACCTCTAATCGCCTACCATAATTAGCAGTCTAACTGCATCGTTGAGCGGGGATAGAGTGAACCAATTGTGGAGCATTAAGTTTTTATCTTGTTTAGTAACCAAGCAAGGTTTCTAGGTATATCTCTATCCTAGATACAAATCAACCCTAGTTTCTAGAGAAGATCATGCTTCTTTTGTCCAATGTTCTATCCTCCTATTCCTTTCCCGAGTTCAATTTGAACAATGAGTTTATTTCAATGGTGTCCAGTCACAAAATACTAATCAAGAACAAAAGAGAAATTTATACGATAATAAACTTCAATCCATAAAATTTGATACTACACAATCATTCGTAGCCACAACCCTAGAATAAGGGAATTTAGCTACTCATAATTTGATTCTCAATCTTTAACTGTTCAATAATCTTAAGAGAATTCAATAGATGTAAAGAGTAGGAATGAACCCTTAAATTGAAGTACAAGTCATCCAAGTCGTCATTCTCTAGAAATAAGAAAAGAATAATTAAAATAATAAAGCCCGAGTCTTTTTATAGTTGGGAAAAAATCAACACAATTATGGATTACAGGTCTACGATGTGGAGGCATAATGAATATGCCTCTCTTTAGAAAAATCTTCCTCTTCGTAACACGAAAAAGATATGAAGTCTTTTGCGTCAGCACCCTCAGTGGTGAAATAATAAATTACCTCTCCATAACATGGAGATGATACATAACTGGGGTTTCCTGATTTTCCCTTTCTTTAGCTCTTTTATGACATGCCATTTATGATTTTGAGGTCCGACCCCCATTCGCTTCACTAATTTCTACTTTTGTGCCTTTTTCTCTTGCTTTCCATCCTACAACCACTAATCACATTGGTTAATCACGATGCATAAACATGACCCAAACCTTATTAATACAATGAGAATTTGTCCTCAAACTTAGCTGCAGTATGGGTATTATTTGGCTTCTAGGCATAAAAATATGCCACATATCACCACTCCACACTTAGAGCTTTGTTCGTCCTCATACACTTTCGACACATTTATTCCTAGACCTAGACTCACTCCGAATAACACTTTTGCTTTAGCTACAAACTTGCAGGAATTTTTATCTAGTCATACATAAACATGTTTGTATTGACATTTGACCTTGTCCATTATATAGATACCGCGTGACCTCAAGTATAGATTCAACAAATTTTAGTAACTCGAAGGAATAAATAATATAGTAATATTTACCTTTTCCTCATTTTAGGCTGTACACCTAATTTTTCTAGGATCAAAGCTTCATGCATGTCAAATCAGACATGAACTATCCTTTATCAATAAAGTGCCCTCATAAGAAAAAATAGTCCACACACTCAATTCAAAAGATTGAATATCAATTAAGGACTTAACATCAAAGAACAACTCTCAGACTCACAATGAAATTCACATGTTTGCATAAAGAACCATAGACTTTCCCATTATGTATATCCTCACTAATTAAGCATGCATGAATAGAATCAAATTGGACTTTATAGGTTGTAATGTAGGATAGGGGACGCGTAGGAAAATAATATAATAGTGGCTTACACTTCCCTAAGAACATTGCACTTTTAGACTTCATCACCCATTATTGGAAAATTCTCTTATGATTATTAAACATTTAAAGATTGAGAATCAAATTATGAGTAGGTAAATTTTTTTATTCTAGGGTTGTGGCTATGAAGGATTGTGTAGTATCCAATTTTATGGATTGAAGTTTGTTATCATATAAATTTCTCTTTTTTTCTTGATTTTGTATTTCATGAATGGTCACCATTAAAATAAACTCATTGACCAAACCGAACCTTAGGAAAGGAATAAGAGGATAAAACATGGGACAAAAGGAGCATGATCTTCTCTAGAAACTAGGATTGCTTTGTATCTAGGATAGAGATATACCTAGAAACCTTGTTTGGTTACTAAACAAGATGAAAACTTAATGCTTCACAATTGGTTCAGTCTATATCCACTCAATGTTGTAGTTAGACTGCTAATTGTGGTAGACAATTAGAATTTGGGAGACCATTATCATACATTCAACCTTGTAAATTAGCTATTTTATAACAAATTGAAGTCTATATAAGAAGATACTATGCATGAATTCTAGTAGGCTGCAACCCTGAAATTTTCCCAATCATTAGTATATGTCTTTTGTTCTTGCATTCTAACAAGTCAAAGTTTTTTAGTACGCTTGAATAAATTCTTAGGATTAGTGTAATTTAATAAAATAGTTATCCGACAAGTCCTTTGGGTTCGATAATCCAACTGCTTTAGAGCCACTATATTACTAGCACGACCGCGTACACTTGCGTCTGTAATGACCCAGGTCATTTCTATGTTTATGCATATGGTTTATCGTTTAGAGCTTCTCTGTAGCGACCTAAGGCATTTATTACTTTTGGGACATACTGTTCGTTCATCTAGTCGTTCGCTTAGTTTTTATGTGAGGTTTAGTATTTTGGAGCTTTTGAACCTTGAACGGACAATTTTGATCAAAAGTTCAAGAGAATGACCTCAAAATCTAATTTTGACAATTTCATCAGCTCTAAAAAGGTCATTTTAGGCTAGAAGCATGGTTGACATGATTCCCGAAGCTTTCAGTGCGAATCTGTGCGATTACGTATTTTAACTTTCAAGTTAAGGCCTAAGCTTGGATTTAGTCAACATTCTGAGTAAACGAGCTTGAGTGAGAATTGAGTCTGTGTGGTTAGCTCTAGGATGTTGAATNTTTTCTTTGATTTGTTGTGCGTGTGTATGTATTTTTTTGGTTGCTGATCTCTTTTTTTCTTTTTTCTCTTCCGCATCTGTATGTGTAGTGTGTGGGTGTTCATATAGTAGTGTATGTGTGTGTTGTGTTGTATAAAAAAATGGGGAGGGAAGTGTGGTTAAAGTGAGTGGAGTGGGGTAATATGGTGAAGTAGGGAGGAGGGTAATGGAGGTGGATTGGGGTAGTGGGAAGATGTGAGGGAGTGTTAAGTTATTATTATTTTAATAATATAATATAATATAATATAATATAATATCTTTAAACTAACAAAAATTGAGTAGCTAATAATAAATTATAAATAAGAAATACTAACTTATTTATTAAACTAAAAATAAAATAAAAACATATTTTTTTGTTATTTTAAAATCTTTTAAAATAAACTTAATAAAATTAGATAAAAGAAAAATATCTAGTTTATATAAAAGCAATATTTATGTACTAAATATGGTGTAATACCTTAAGTTCAGTAAAAAATTACGTGTCTACAGTTTGCCCCTCTTTGACTGGAAACACTATGAGTTTTCAAACAAAAAAGTAGATAACGTGACAAATTTTGACCGGACTTGTATTTGAAGGAAAAATTTGTGCGATTGAATTTTGGTTTTGGACATCCTACATATCCCGGGTTATAAGGGATTCAAGTCACGTGTAGGTTAAGAAGATGAGGTGATGAGTTGAATTTAAGTGAGGTTTCCATCGAGGCTCCAGGTCGCGGTTCTTATTCTTAAAAAGTGAAAGCTAATAGTCAAAAAGAAAATAAAAGTACAAGCTCCTATGTATGTAGCTTCTCTTGAGTCTTGAATTTGAGATATCACCTTTATTTTGGTGAGTATCTCGATCTTGAATGGATTCGATGCTTAACTTGCCACTTAGAGTGAGTTTTTGGCACTCTTCAAAATGACAGTTTGAAAAATGCTCTTGAATGACTGCATGTTTTCTTGATTAGAAGATGAATAGAAATAGATGTCAGGAAGTCAGACTGCTACATGCATTGAAGAACCTAATTTTGTCTATCATGGGATTGATCATTCTGAAAAGAGTTGAAACTTTGTTCTTGAATTTCAAATCCATGTTTCGCTTGAAGAAACCTGAAAACCATCACAAACAAAAGAAATAAACAAAAATTTTGCCCCAGTTTTCACTAGAATTTTTTTGTGAGTTATTAGCAAATGTGAATTTAAAAAATAAATATAAAATAAATAAATAAATAAAAATAAACTTAGACTAGGAAGTGCTTATCCTAGGAGAAAAATTATCGGTCTCAAACTAGGAAGTATTTATCCTAGGAGAAAGTAACCAAATTTCATTATGTAGGAGGGTCCTACTAATCCCATTGTCCAGGAAGGTCCTGCTAATCTAAATCCCATTGTTTAGGAGGGTCTTGCTACACTGATTCTCATTGTGTAGGAGGGTCCTGCTACACTAATTCTCATTGTCCTGGAGGGTCCTCCTACATTAATTTCCATTGTTTAGGAAGGTCCTGCTACTCTAATTACAATTGTCCAGGAGGGTCCTGCTACACTAATTCTCATTGTTTATGAGGGTCTCGCTACACTAAATCCCATTATTTAGGAGGGTCCTACTACACTAATTTTCATTGTTTAGGAGGGTCCTGCTATACTAATTTCCATTGTTTAGGAGGGTCCTGCTACTCTAATTTCCATTGTTTCATAGGGTCTTGCTACTCTAATTCTCATTGTTTAGGAGGGTCCTGCTACACTAATTCACATTGTTTAAGAGGGTCCCGCTACTCTAATTCCATTTATTTAGGACGGTCCTGCTACACTAATTCCCATTGTTTAGGAGGGTCCTGCTACACTAATTCCATTGTTTTTGAGGGTCCTGCTACACTAATTTCCATTGTTTAGGAAGGTCCTGCTACTCTAATTCCCATTGTTTAGGAGGGTATTGCTACACTAATTCTCATTGTTTAGGAGGGTCCTGCTACAGTAATTTCCATTGTTTAGGAGGTTATGCTACTCTAATTCCCATTATTTAGGAAGATTTTGCTAAACTAAATCATCAAATACAATCACCATAACATTTTATTTTTTTTATTTCTAGTTTTTAAATGTCTTAGATTAGAAAATGTTTATCCTCCGAGAAAAATGAAAAATGACTATCTTAGACTAGAAAAATGTTTATTCTAGGAGAGAAAATGCATATAATTTTTTATTTTTTCTCTTTGTTTTTTGCAATAATGTTTACGAATTTGAGTCTTCAAGATATCCTTTATGTCAGGAACATTTCTCTGTTTTAGAAAAAGAAAGAAATAAATTTTATGGGTTTTTTATTTTACTTTATTTTTTAAATTGCGGTCGATTTGTGGCATTGTCTTTGAGGATGATTGCTCCTGTTGTTTCCATGCTTGAAGCTAATTTCAACTTGACATAAACTGCTTTCATTCACTAGTAAGCTCACCTTGATATTCTTTAAAACATCTCTTGTTGTTCAGAACATCAACCTCCAACAATCATTGAATCTTGTATTCGTATAAATTCTTAAAATTTGTCAATTGCTGACAAGTTACTATGCATACCACTATTTCTTAAATCATGTCACATATGATGTGCTAACCAAACTTTGCTTTGTGTAATTGAAGAGATGGTAACAATTTCGAAACCATTTTCTGCTTACTTTAATGAAGACTAACTCAAGGGAAAATAATGCAAACCAAATTGGGTGATAAGATAAAAAAATTAAAAAATAAAATAATATTTGACCCTTTTGATAGAAAATGAAAATGAAAATAAAAAGGGACTCCTTTGAGAGTGGTGGTCAATTCTAATGAACATGACATGCATGTGAGATTAAATGGCTTGATTTGTCCAATCAATCTAAACTTTATCTTTGTCAAACTTTTAGTCTTTCGAAGTCAGACTTTTATAATCCATTTTTTTTGCACTAGATACATGTCTGACATTCAACTTGAGGTTCTCGAAAGGTTTTTAAGCAACAATCTCTCTCATTTCGTATGTCTCTTACTCACCATCGTCTTATAGTGCCCTGAGGGTTTTCACCAATAAGACTCTCTCATTTTTCACTTTCTCTCAACACAGTGATGTCTTATAGTGCTTTCAAAGATTTTTATCGATAGACTACCTCATTTTGAACTCCTTATGGGAGGGACATGCCGTTTTCCTTATAAGATAATGAAAGCTTGCTTGACTTGTCATTTTTAAAAATTGATCAGAAGGTATTTATTTGGATTGTAACGTGGCTTTTGGATAGGGTGACAATGAAAGGATTGACATGAAGGCTCAAAGATAATACGGTAACAGGGTTAAGACTTACAACTTTTGGAATCGACTCTATTTTGCAAAATAAATAAATAAACAAAATAAAATAAAAAAATATTATTATTATTATTATTATTATTATTATTATTATTATTACCCTAGTTTTTGTGATGAGGACCTTTTAGATTTCTTTTCTTGGTTGCCCGAACCTTAAAATAGGCTGCCTACGTATTTTGTCAAAGTAAGAATCTGGTCAAACATAGTTCATGAAGTTGTTCTTTTGTTGTTATTGATTTTTTCAACCCTTTTTTTCACTTTTTTTTTCTTGATTCATTTTTGTGACTTTTTTTTCCTTTTTTTTTTTATTTTATTTCAGACTTTTTTTTTTAACTGTATTTTGATTTCAAAAGAGGGGGGTATGAAAGAGAATAAAATTAAGGCTCAAAAGGGGTAGCAAATGATTACATGGTGTTTGAATAGTAGAATGAAATGCATTCGTCATATCAATTATTAAAAATGTCAGATACAAGCATGCCCTTTAAGATGTGAAGTGAAAATCATACATTAGCTCTTTGCAATGTATGCATTAATGGATATGTATATCATTTTTGTTCCATATTTGTCAGCTTGAAATCTCCATTTGAGTAATACCCTCTTGACAACAAATGTCATACGTCAATTTAAATGAAATTTATTCTTTTAACCATTTTTTATACTAAAGGACGTATCAAGGTGTTTAAGTCATTTATTCATTTCCTCGAATGTATTTCTTTTTTGACTTCTATGGTGTATTCATTCCATGACTAGATATAATCTGAAGTCAAATCCTCTTGCATATCATGTCACAAAAATTGAATTGAAAAGAGATGTATATATGGAAAGCCAAATAGAACGGGTCAAAGTGACACATAGTAAAGATTATATTAAGATAAAAAAGACTTGATGACAAGACACCAAACTAAATTTTAGGTTACAACTCTATAATAACCCAAACTACGACAAGACTCAACAAACAAACACTTGAGAGAAATGATAGAAATGCCTGACTTACTAAAATAAAATAAAAAAGAATTGCATAGCAGAAATGATGAAAAAATAAACTATCCATACACTCTTTTTAGAGAAAAGAAAAGTGTCTCCCAATCACCAAGCTTGACTTATTAGCCACTGCTTTGCACATTAGCCATCGTAAAAACTCCACCAATTTCAATTGTCTTTTCTTCAGAATTGTCATGTTCTTTGTCATCACATATCATGTCGATAAAGTGTACATACTATGCGTCGGTAGAGGATTCTTAGTAACATTTGGGGAGTCATCATTTTGAATCACAATCATCTTTGTTTGAATAATCTCTTCCACCTTTCTTCTTATATTTTGACAATCTTCAGTACTGTGCCCAGGAGCATCAGAATGGTATGCACACTATATTGTAGGATTGAAACCTTTTGCATGTGGATCCACGTAATTTTAAGGAATTGGCTCTATCATATTCAAACGTTTCAATTTCTCAAATACACATTTGTAATACTCTCCAATTGGTGTGAAATTGTTCATAGATCTTTGACCTCCTTCAAATCCCTATCGTGGACGGGGATTATAAGGTGCTCAAAGATTTTGAGAACAAGGACGAACATTTTGATTTGTTGGTTCTCGCCATTGAGGATAGTTTGACTGATGTGCATATGGTTGTGCATTATAAACTGTGTATTGAGGTGGGACAATGGAGTATTGTGTGTCCTACATGGGTACATAGTGATGGAATTGAGGTGGTGCATATTCATAAAATGGACCCCTTGGACTTTTTTGTGTGTCTGACACAACATTTGCTACATCATCCTTCATTTTCTTTCCACCAAGGTTTCCCGATCCATTTTTAATCACTTGTGTTGTGGCTTTCAAGGAAGTTTGACTTACAATCTTTCCAGACTTGATGTCATTTTCCACCATTTCACCAATCTTAATAACTTCAGCGAATGTTGTTCCAACAACAAAAAGTAAATAATGAAAATAGTCGGGTTATTGCGCTTGTAGAAAAACATCAATCATTTTTTACTCTTTCATTGGTGGCTTAACCCTAGTAGCTTGCTCCCTCCACCTAATTGCATATTCACAAAAAAAAAATGGTGGTCTTTCTCCTCATGTTGGCAAGTGAGGTACGATTTGGAACTATGTCAATGTTATATTGAAATTGTTGAACAAAACATCGAGCCAAATCATCCCATGTATGCCAATTAGAAGTATCTTGATCTATGAACCATTATGAGGAAATTCCCATCAAACATTCCCCAAAATAAGTCATGAGTAATTATTGTTTGCTTCCAGCCCCTATCAGTTGATTACAATATCTCTTTAAATGAGCTACATGATCTCCATGTCCATCATATTTTTTGAATTTTGGAGTTTTAAAACCGATGGGTAGATGAACGTGGGAAACATGCACAAATCATTAAATGAAACACTTCTGTGACCTCCCAATTGTTGCATATCTCTTACACTATGTTCCAAACTGTTCATTTTTCTAGACATTCCTTTGTGTTTCTCGTTCTTAACAGCTTACAACTTTTTCAGCTTCAACAGGAAAACTATACTGATGAGTGTGAGGGTAAGAGCCTAGAATTTTATAAGTCAATTCAGGAGTATAATCTCGATCATATTGAACTTTGGGCGGAGGATCATTGTTATATTTTGGCTCCATTATGGGTTGTAGGACTGTATTAGTCGGTGCAATTGGCATGAAGAGTGGATTAACAATCATCATAGACGTATTCAAATGGTGCACCATAGAAGTTCCAGCGGCATTGGATGTGTTAGCATAGGGGACAAATCCAGGTGGATAAATGGGATCAGTTGTCGACACTCAGATAGGGGGTGATATATTTGTATTTAGATAGTCACAGATTGAAGATGGTGGAGCTTGTCCATTCATCAAAGCTTCGTACATTTCCGTCATTTGTTGTCTTAACATCCATACTTCTTTTATTGACATTGTTTCTTGCAAAACCATCTGATTTTCAACCTCATCATTCTCCGACTTATTTCCTTCTTTGTGGGTCATTTTCTTTTTCCCTTTTATTCTTGTATAGTAGAGATAAGATGTCAGCTTAACCACAAACCAACCACCTTAATTTAACTGTGTGCATGGACGATAAAGTTTGTCAGGGTTTAGACATTTCTTAATTATTAATTTTTTTTATAAAAAAATGATTTGATAATGCATTGATTAAATCTATTTGGAATTGTGTACGTAACATGCTCGAGAACATGAATAAGATCTTTGCATATTTTTTCTAAAACTCAATAACTAAGTTTTTTTTAGTGCTTTGAGATAAAATCCTTTAGTTTTTTTTTTGAATTATTAAAAGAAAATTAAGAAACACTTATTTTTGATTTATTGAAAAAATGACTTTTTAAAAAATTTTTTTGAATAAAGATCACCGAACCAAAGAGAGTTGCCTATTTATCTCATTGAGATTAGAATGAGGTGTGCGTAGTTCGTCCAGATTGGACAGTAAAAAAACTGTAAGATATTGACTTTGACTTGACAAATGCATTATTTTCCAAAGAATTATGAAAGAAAAATCTTTTGATTTCTTTTAAATGTACAAAAAAAACTAAAAATAATTTAATTTTTTTATTGTAATTTTTGTTAAGTAGTGAAAAATATTTCATTTCATTTGTTAAAAAAAAAAAGTATAATAACTTCTAAAAGAAGAAATATAACATTTTATCTCATTTCACTAATCGCACTAAAATGGATCAACTTGTCAAGACTTTCTAAATAAATGCATTTTCATGTAATACAAAAAATTATCTAAATGGTTAAATATGATAGGGGTACATGTCCTAGACGAATACAACCCCTATATCAAGTCCCACTAAATCAAATGCAAATGATGCAAATAAGCGGAGCCTACTAGAGATAATCATGTCTGTATATCAACTTTAATAGGTTTTAGTGTCTAGACTGGTTTACCCAAGTGGACAACTCAGGCCAGGGAGGGGCAACTTATCGGTAGCGACGCTATTTCGACTTCATTCTTGGTCCAACCTCGCCTAACATGTGAGACTAAAATCCTTCACTAGGTGTCAAGACACTACAACTTTATCTCAAGAGAAAGTAGGATGCATAACTGCATTCCTGTGAATGTGTCTGAAGTGTTTTCAGAGACTCATAAGGTGTGCGCGAGAGAAAATAATTCAGTATAGTTCAATAATATAAAAAGCAATAAATGAGCAGCAAGCAACACATTAGGCCTTGATACGCAATATATCCAAAATAAGTAATAAAATCATGTAAATGTCAATATAACAAAGTTTGAATTCTTGTTATTCCTCAACTGAGTCGCCAGAGATGTCACACCCCTTTTCGACACGGCGGAAAGGGTTTTTCAAATCTAAGTGACGGTATTGATTAGAGATTATTTTATTTTTTTCTTTTCAGAGTCGCCACTTGAAATTGAGTTAGGTGTTCCAAGTCACCTTTTGAACCCCCAATCAATAGGAAATGACTCTTTATATTTGGTCTGCCAAAACAAAAGTTTGAGTAACGAATTCTGTTGACCGAGGGGAAGGTATTAGGCATCCCTCGAGTCTCGTGGTTCTAGCACGGTCGGTTTTATTGACTTATAGTTTAAAATATTTTTTGGATATATTATTTCAGGCCATGACTTGTTCGCAATTTTATCGTTGAACTTTTATTTGGTCTTAACCTAGATGCCTAATCGCATTCTCGGTTTTGACATTTAATAGCTTCGAATCATAACTGCTTTATTCTGTTGAGTGCGTTACCTAATACTTTATGTCTCACATCTTGATTCTAACAAAATAAAATATTTACGAGAATAAGTTTACCAAGGTGTGTTACCACATCCTTGAATTTGTTTTAAATGTTTCAAAAAAGTTGTGTAATCACATTCTTAATTAAAACAATTTCCTTTTTAATGTGTCCAAAATTTTGTCTAATCAATATAAAACTAATATTTTTCCTTTATACATAAAGCCAATTAAAGTAAAATAAATCTAAATATTGAGGATACGATATATAATTCTGACATCATTTATATATCCTTTTATTTTATATTTTATACTTTTATTACTTTGAAATTAACGTCAAGATTAAGCATACACTTTCTAATCAAACAAAACAATAACGAATTGTAAAAAATAAATCTCATTTTTTGTTTGATAAACTAAAACCACAAGAATTTATTTATTTATTTATTTTTAGCCTAACTATAACTACTTTATCATTATTATCTAAATCAAGACAAGAACAGTTATGATCCATTCATTTTAAGTGATCACAACTAATGAATAAAAATAAATAAATAAAAATAACCACCAAATAAAACTACTTCCATTCATTAAAGAGATATAACACTTAACACATTCTTCATTTTAATCAAATTACGAATAAAACAAAAGTGTACCAAAAAACTTATCACATAATTACGTCAAATTCCATAAATAAATTAAAGAGATAAGGTAAAGTTGAACCTTATATGAAGAAATAAGAACCACAAAATCTTGATCGAAGCTCGATTAGAATGCTCACAAATCATTTTTTGGTGTGAATGTGTGTTGTATTTTTGTTTCTATATGTCGTAGTAGTTCGAAGTGAATTAAAGTGTTTGGATGTTGCTGCGTTAGTATTTGAGTATGTGATTGTATGTTGTGGTTTTTTTTCCAAGAAGGTTGCGTGTGTGTGTTTTGGATAGTTTTTTGGTATATATAGGGGTTTGTTGCTGATTTTTCTTTGATTTGTTGTGCGTGTGTATGTATTTTTTTGGTTGCTGATCTCTTTTTTTCTTTTTTCTCTTCCTCATCTGTATGTGTTGTGTGTGGGTGTTCATATAGTAGTGTATGTGTGTGTTGTGTTGTATAAAAAAAATGGGGAGGGAAGTGTGGTTAAAGTGAGTGGAGTGGGGGTAATATGGTGAAGTAGGGGTGAGGGTAATGGAGGTGGATTGGGGTAGTGGGAAGATGTGAGGGAGGTAAGTTATTATAATTATTATAATATAATATAATATAATATACTATAATATAATATTTTTAAACAAACAAAAAATGAGTAGCTAATAATAAATTATAAATAAGAAATACTAACTTATTTATTAAACTAAAAATAACAACAAAACATATTTTTTTTGCTATTTTCAAATCGTTTAAAATAAACTTACTAAAATAAGATAAAAGAAAAATATCTAGTTTATATATAAAAGCAATATTTATGTACTAAAAATGGTGTAATACCTTAAGTTCGGTGAAAAATTACATGTCTACAAGCACCCAGTACCTCATTGATGTCTGAATAACGACATTTAACCTTCTTGCCGTGAACCATCACAAAATCTACTGGCTTGAAAGCACTGGCCTTCTTCTTCCCCTTCGGTAATAGCTCACCACAGGCTGAATAGAACTCCCAGACCCAAGTTGGAATGTAGGGCCCTCGGGGTTTAGTGAAGATCTCGAACTTGTAGAACTTGATAGTGTTCCACACCTCTGGATGCCTGTCCACCACACCATCTGTGGACAATCTCTTATCCTCTAGAATGGTTCTTAAACCCTCGGCCTTTAGTCGGTTGAGTGACTGGCGAGGAGAACCCTGAATAGGTGGTGCCTACACTACTGTCTATGCTGGAGGAGGCACTGGAGCTGAAGCTGGAGGGGTAGGAGTTGGAGGCACTGGGATCCTAGACGGATCGTTCATCGATTTGGAGCGTAGCTCCTCCGGCTCAGAGATGGAAACCTGAGAATCGCTTTGTGAGTTACCTTCACTGTCGAAGGTAGTGAGGTGTGTCTCGTAGACACCCTCACTGTTTGAACTAGCCTCTTCTGGCGTCACAATCACGGGCACTTTGCCCTTGCCTTTACCTCCCATTGGAGGTAGTTTCTTAGCCTTTACTTTGGAAGCAACTGCCTCCTCGTTTATCATAACTCTGCATGCCCGTTTTCGCAGCGATATGTCCCTACCAGTGACTTTGGGTCTAGCCATTCCTGCAAAACAATGTAAAATACGTTAAAATAAATCAAGAAAAATTTCAGAAAAGAAGTTGCAGGAAGACTCACCGAATCGGTCAGTGAGTCGCCGAACCACTTTGGCGAGCCAGGTCGGGCTCGTTGAAAGTTACAGTGCAAAAATTTGCCTAAATTTTAAGCTAGTCGGTGATGTCTAGGGCCTTTCGGCAGATCGCCGACATCATTCAACGATCTAGAAGTAGCTCGCCAAAAGTTACAGATTAATTTTACGGAAAGGGGTGCAAATGGGAGATCAAAAGATACTTTCGGTGAGTGGCCGAGTGAACTCGGTGAGCACAGGCATATCGCCAAAAGTTACAGCAGTTAAACCCACAAAATAGAGAAATAAAGGGAAATCTAAGGGGGACTTAGGTGAACCACCGAACCATTCGGCGAGCTTGACCCAACTCGCCAAATTGCCCTTCGTGCCAGTTTTTCACCCCTTTCTTCAAAATCAACACCACAACACAATCAAACACTTACATTATGAAATTAAAGCAAGACACACACTACCCATGCCCTCGGGAAACTCAGACTTCCCCTGATTTGGCTAAAATTGGCCAGGTGACGTCTTTTGCCCTTAAGAATGACGTCAACCGCTCCATCATTGGGAAAACTACGACAATTAACCCAATATGGGGTTACTAAGGCTTCACCCCACTCTATCCAACAACTATTCAACGCACCCCAACAATTCAACTCAATTTCAACAAGTAACGACACGAGAAATTATGATTTAAAGCTAATTAATTACTTTTATTCAAATATGGGTAATCCAACAATCATACGATGATCAAACTACACTACCTAATGATATTCAACAACAATTTATCAAAAGCATTTGATTTCAACTAACAATTAAGTTCAGGGTTCGGAAAACAAACCTTTAATGCTAAAAAATTTGAAATGCTAGGCAGCAAAGAAATCCAAAATCAATCTCGAGCAAATATCCCAAGTAACACGAAGATAAAAGTACAAAAATATGAAATATCTAATATCGGATGAGAGAATGCGGGAGTTAAAAAGTAGGAAAATGAAAGGAGTTTTTAAATTTAAACCATTTGGCCTTTAAAACCTTTCAGCCATTTGGGGGGTTCAAATGGCGGGAAAGTCGGGCTCGCCGACCTATTCTGCGAGTCGCTGATTGAGCTTTTGGCTCGCCGAGTTTTACAGAATTCCCCATCAACCTGGGTGGTTCAAACGTCGGTCCAAATCGGACCCGTTGACCTGTTCGGCGTGTTGTCGAATGGACTTTTAGCTCACCTAATTACCATTTTCTTAAAATTCTGACTTTTCAACCAGCACATTCAATACCCATTATTCAAACAAGCGAAATAAAAGAAATAAACCTTGGGTTGCCTCCGAAGAAGTGCCTTAGCTAACGTCATGGCACGATGTGGACATGCTTTGAAGGATCATTCTTCGGGTTGGCCAAGGTATCACTTGGCAGGCCCCCTTTTGGCCTTGGGTTCAAATGAGATGAAATTTGACCCATTTGCGTTTCCAATTTCTTGATTGACACCGAATGTAAGGTGAGTGTCTGATTAAGTGTAGATATGTTCTCTTTCATTTCCTTTAAAAATTTATCTGATCCTTCAACCTTATGGAGAATGCGTGAAAGCGTGTCTTCCGTACAGACATTTTCCTAGTCATCCCTTTGTTCCTTAGGTTTTTGACGCTTATGAGGTGGGATGTATCTGTCCTTGTCACCCTCTCTTTCCTTCCAAGTAGCATTACGATCACACCATTCTCTATCACGATCTCTCCATCCATCATCTTTATTCCAACCCGGATTTCCACCCTGCCTTGGGTAGTTTCAACGAAAACCTCCTCTTTTATTTGCAAGAAAGTTCACTTCCTAATTATACAATGCCTCAAAATGTGCCTCACCGGGGTTTGCTCCACTAATACCCACAACATTCACACTCTTCAACCCACTACCCATCACACTTTTTGACAATAAGTCCAGCTGGGTCATCATTTTTGCCATATTTTGGTCTCTCTCTTGATTCTTCTCGATCTGCTCTTTTGTCATCCTAAAATTGAGAGAAGACACTTGGTCTTCACGAGTGTACCATGCTATATTGATCTTGGTCATACCATCAAGGAGTTGAGATGAAACCTCATAAGGTTGCTGCATTATACCTCCGGGAACAAGTTGATCAACAACCTCTTTATTTATCGAGTCAAGACTCCAATAAAAGTATTGCAACAAGACATTGTTGGGGGAGTTTGTGAGTCGGACTACCAACTTCTAAAATCTCAGCCACGCCTCATGGATTGGCTCACCTTCCAACCATTTAAAACCTTGAATACTATCTCCCTCATGGATTGGCTCACCTTCCAACCGTTTAAAACCTTGAACACTATCTCTCACGTCTTAAACACTATCTCTCACATTTAAAACCTTGAACACTATCTCTCACGTCATCATTTTTGACAGGAGAAAGTATCGCACATAGAAAGATACGGTACGCTCATCGCAAGTGGTAATGGAATTTCTCGGGAGATCAGCTAGCCACTTTGTAGCTTCTCCCATCAAAGAGAATGGAAATAATTGAAGACAAACCGATTCTTAAGAGATATTCTTGAACAAAAATGATCCATAAACGTCGATGAAATTCCGAATGTGCTCATGGGGATCCTCACGAGTCTGCCCTTCAAACAATCCTTTCATTTGGAAGAGCTGAAGCATTGTGCTAGTGACATGAAAAATAGTGTTCCCTTCAGCATGAGGTAGACGTATAGCCCCGACACCACCCAATTGGATAGTCTCGTCAACATCGTTCAAATTCCCTATATCGTCTTGGTGGCCAACTTAGCTACCATTGCTCCCATTCACACACATTTCTTCTTTTGTTCAACACAGCCAACACAAACACAAAACAAAGTAAGTCGATTCAACTATAACATAAAAAGATCACAATTCAACTTCGATAATAGAATTCTAAACAACACCACTCCCCGGCAGTGGCACCATTTTTTATTGATGCTCAATACACCACATCTGATTCTAGGTGTAGACGATCGTTAACTAGTATAAAACACAACGAAGAGTTGGGGTCAAACCCATAGGGAGCGGTACGTGTTCAAAATTCAGTTATGAAGTTATGAAAGTGGCCTAATCGGTTATAGGAATATACATTACTGAAAGTGTATAAACAATTCTATCGGTTTGACAACAAAAGTAAGATGGGGGGTTTGGATTGACAATTATCAGCTACAACACAATAAAAAACAGAGGAAATAACAATATAGAGAGGAATTCTCGGGATGAAATCGATTATAGGCTAATTTCACTATATGGGCAATTGAAATTACTAACGAATAGCTAAACATCAGTGTGTAGGCTAGACTGTAGGTGTAATAGCTTTCTCTCGAACAACTACTACGGTTCAAGTGTTTTCTCTTGAACATCAATAAGCTTATTAATAGAAACATCCCACAACTTTAATTCATGTACTCTCTCGAACTAGATAGGTAGAATTGGGTTAAGGATTCACTCTCTCGACCTGAACCCATATCAACCCAATAACTACAATCATTAATCGAAAACTTTGGTTCTAAAACCTCTTTCTCAAGCAAGCCCAGAATTCTAAGATAGAAATGCATTTGCAACTATAATTCATAGATTAAAAAATAGCTATCAATTAAACCTACTTCAATTAAGCATTTAAATTAGTAGATAACAATACCCATAAGATAATTCAGCCCATAATCACATGATCACACCCCAAGAATTGGGCTTTTACCTAAACATCATAAAAAGATAAAAATAATTACCAACTAGAGTAGCCATTAGTTAGGTAAGAGTCTCCAAGCCTTTACAATGCTCCAAAGTGATTAAGCTCAAAAACCCACTTACAAATCCTCAAAATTAAACTTAGATATCCTCAAAGTCTACATAGGAATCGAAAAACTAAGAGAAAACTTTAACTCTCAAACTTTTTTTTTATTATCAAAACTCCTTTTAAATTCCAGTTTATTGTTGCCCACTTTTTGGCCTGATAGTCCCTTTAGCGGAATAAGTCGCGCCTCGTCGAGTGGTTCAACGATCCGCCCCTTTGCTCCCTTCCATCGCCGCTTTGCATTGGTCATCAGTCCTCCAGGTCCTGTATCTTTGGGCGATCAAGGTTGGCATTGCGGAGTCATTCAACGATTCACCGACTACCCAGTCCTGTCACCAAATTGGTTCTTCCCCACGGCTGGTGATAACAGCAAGGTTAAGGAGATCACAAATAGACTAAGGAAAATATTAATAACCTATATAAAAATAAATAAATCAGGTAAATCCCAACTAGGAAAAGAATCTTGACAATCTTGGAAAGTTTGACTAGTCTTCTCTCAAAACTTAGGCAGAAAGCAACTCTTGTTGTGGCTGATTCTTGGACTCTTCTTGACCTTATTTGCACGAAATTGGACCTTAAAATTCCTCATCGTGTGCTTGAATTTGGGCCACCAAATAATTGTAGCATTTGGACAATTCCTCTCCCTTTGGCTTGAGCTCTTCTTCCCCAATAAGACACTTTTGGATCAGCGATTGAAGCCCGTTGAGCTTATCATTGAACTCCTTGGTTTAAGATCTTGTTATAGGCCTCCTTGGAGTTTCTAAAGTTTCATCCTTGTCCTTCAATGGAGTAGAGCTTCCTTGGATGCTATCATTCCCCTCTTCTTGAAGAGAATTCGTCCTCGAATTCAAATCTGCATCAAAATGGGAAAGATCAGAAACATTAAAAGTAGCACTAACTTGGAACTCACCAGGAAGATCAACTTTATAAGCATTGTCTCCAATTCTTTCAAGGACTTTGTATGGCCCACTTCCTTTAGGATCTAGTTTGGTCTTTCTGTTGGAAGGAAATCTTTCCTTTCTCAGATGCACCCAAACCAAGTCACCAGGTTTAAAAACAACATATTTTCTACCTTTATTCCTTCGCAATGCAACTTCCTTATTCTTCTTTTCAATTGCAAGCCTTGTTTGTTCATGAATTGTCTTCATCATATCAGCCTTCTTCTTACTATCAAGATTAGCAAAATCATTAGTAGGCAAAGGCAATAAATCAATGGGGGTAAGGGGGTTGAATCCATATACAACTTCAAAATGAGTCTTACCAGTAAAAGAGTGGAAGGTCCTATTATAAGTAAATTCTACAATAGGTAAGTATTCTTCCCAAGAAATTACCTTTCCTTTCAAAACAGCCCTCAACATGTTCCCTAAAGTTCTATTAACCACTTCTGTTTGCCCGTCCATTTGTGCGTGACAAGATGTAGAAAATAGCAATTTAGTTCCCAACTTTCCCCAAAGAATTCTCCAAAAGTGACTTAAGAACTTGGCATCCCTATCACTAAACAATAGTTCTAGGTATTCCATGCAATTTAACCACTTCCTTTACAAACAAGTCAACCACATAAGATGCATCATTAGTCTTTTTACATGGGATAAACCGAGCCATTTTAGAAAATCTATCTACTACCACAAATATACTATCCTTACCATACTTAGTCCTTGGCAGCCCCAATATGAAATCCATAGAAATATCAATCCAAGGGAAATTAGAAACAGGTAAAGGAGTATAAAGACCATTCGGCAATGTTCTAGACTTAACCTATTTACATTCAAGACAATAAGAACACACTTTTTGAGCATCCTTTCTCATGCTAGGCCAATAAAAATGTTCATAAAGTATTTCCAGTGTTTTGGGTACGCCAAAATGTCCCATTAGCCCTCCACAATGTGCTTCCCCAACAAATAGTTCACGCAACGAGCAGTTAGGAACGCATAATTTATTTTCCTTGAATAGAAATTCATCTTGAAGATTAAATTTCTCAAAAGGACCTAACTTACATTCAACAAAAATCTCACCAAAATCAGAATCATTAGCATAGAGGAACATGATTTGGTCAAAACCCAACAACTTTGAAGTAAGAGTAGAGATCAAAACATACCTTCTTGAGAGTGCATCAGCAACCACATTCTCCTTTCCTTGTTTGTAAGCAATTACATAAGGAAAAGTTTCAATAAACTCTACCCATTTAGCATGCCTACGACTAAGTTTACTTTGGCTCTTCAAGTATTTTAATGACTCATGATCAGTCTTGACCACGAATTCTCGAGGCCACAAGTAGTGTTGCCATGTAGCTAACGCCCTTACCAAGGCATATAGCTCCTTATCATAAGTTGAGTAGTTCAATGTTGCTCCACTTAGCTTTTCACTAAAGTAGGCAATTGGCTTGGAGTCTTGCATCAAAACTGCACCTATGCCCCTACCAGACGCATCACACTCAACTTCAAATGACTTAGAAAAATCAGGCAATTGCAAAAAAGGAGCATAACACAATTTATCCTTCAGCAAGTTAAATGCATCCTCTTGTTCCTTTCCCCATGTAAAAACCTTATCCTTTTTAATAACTTCAGTTAAAGGAGCAGGAATGGTGCTAAAGTCTCGCACAAACCTCTTATAAAAACTAGCAAGTCCACGAAAACTCCTAACTTCAGTTACACTATTAGGTTTAGGCCATTCTTTTATTGCCTTGATTTTCTCATCATCTACTTCAACTCCCTTAGAACTGACAACAAAACCTAAGAAAACCACACGATCCACACAGAAAGTACACTTTTTGAGATTAGCAAATAAACGCTAATTTCTAAGAACTTCAAAAACGTGTTTTAAGTGCTCTAGATGATCATCCAGATTTTGAGAAAAGATCAAGATGTCATCAAAATACACCACAATAAATTGTCCATGGAAATGTTTAAAAACATGATTCATTAGTCTCATAAAAGTGCTTGGTGCATTAGTCAAGCCAAATGGCATAACTAACCACTCATAAAGTACATATTTGGTCTTAAAAGCAGTTTTCCATTCATCTCCAGGATTCATACGAATCTGATGGTAACCACTCTTTAGATCAATTTTAGAAAAGATTTTGGAACCATACAGTTGGTCCAACATGTCACCAAGACGAGGGATAGGATGGTGATACTTTATCATTATCTTGTTGATGGCTCGAAAATCTACACACATCCTCCATGTTCCATCCTTTTTGGGGACCAATAGGACTGGAACAGAGCATGGGCTCATACTCTCTCGAACAAATCCCTTTTCAAGCAATTCTTCAACTTGCCTTTGTAATTCTTTGGTCTCTTCAGGATTGCTCCTATAGGCAGGCCTATTAGGAAGTTGAGACCCAGGCACAAAGTCTATTTGGTGCTGAATCCCTCTCAAAGGTGGCAATCCCTTTGGAGTGTCATCAGGAAAAACATCTTCAAAATTCTGCAAAAGAGAAGAAACACTATTTGGCAAAGAAGGAGTTAGTTGTTCAAAATTAATCAATACTTCTTTGTAAGTAAGTAGTATTATGGGCAGCCCCTCTCTCCTAGCATTCAAACACTCTTTGGCTTTTATATAAAGGCTCTCATTTTTCTTTTCCTTAGCCTCTTTCCTCTCACCAAAACATTTTATTTTTTTACTCACACCCTGTTTTACCTCTTTACTTAGATCGCTGCCCTCTCTCTCTTTCTCTCGGCCATCTCTCTTTTTTTCTATCTCTTGGCCTTTTTCTTTTCCCTCAAGCTCACTTTTTACCTCTCCCTTTTGTTTTCCCATTGTTTCCCTCAATCGTTTTTTATCTTCAAACACATGAAAAGAAGATAATGGTGCAAGAGTATACTTCTTACCATTATGCAGAAGACTATACCACTACAAGAAAATGTCTCTTTAAGGACCAAATTATAAAGACTGGTTAAAAAACTAGTCCTTGAAAGTACACTATAAGGACAAGATTTTCGCTGGTGCTTAGTTTCTAATTAATTAAGGAAGGGTCATAATATTCGTCCCTAAATTAATAAATATCTGGTCCTAAATCTCTAAAGTGACCCGACATAAGGCCCTATTATAAATTTTTTCTTTAAAAAAATAAAATAAGGGTAAAAATTGAAAACCCCTAAATTTGATACATTTACTACATCGCAAGAAACTCTTTAATGCATCTAAATTTCTGAGCGGCGATGCATATCCTCTTCCCTCAAAACCTAATCTGCAAGCTTAGATTTCTCTTTACCCATATTCACCACTCCACTAACGAATCCTATTTGTGGTTCTTCTTTTTGGAAGGAATCCCCAAATCTTTGATATTTTTAGAATATATTCCCAAATGAAGACACAACATTGCATCCGCAATTTAACAAAATGGAAGAAACTGAGTTTTACCTCTATTCACCTCTTCATTCCACTATGGTGAGCACTAATTTACATTAGGGTATTTGATTAAATACTTATAAGAAGTGGAAAATCATTTTTAGATCCGATTCATACATTTTTTTCATAATAATGAAAGTTTATCTCTAAGGGTATGCATTACTGTTTTTACAGAAGCTTTATAGTATAAAGTATTTGTTTCCCTTTATTGTAATCTATGGTAAATTTGTGGTTCTGATTATTGGTCAAGGTAGTGGCTTATTGGGGAGTACCATATGAGTTGTTAAGTGTAGGGTATATAAGTATTTGGAAGTAAAAGAATAAATATGGCCAACTTGGAAGGATTCAAAGCCATATCTCTGAAGGTCTGTACATTTTAAAAGGATATTTTAATGGTCCTGAAAGATGGTGTTAAGAATTTATTGTTTTAGGCTAATTTCTAACTGATAATTTCTAGTTGTGATATAATACATAAATAGTGATTGAAATGAATAATCTCCAACTAATTTATCAATTTGACAGTCATCTGTATAGTGTTTGCATGTTTGTGTGTTCATATTACTTAATAATGGGAAAATATTTTGATATGGTTGATATAGGCCTATGGCCTTTGAGATATATGATCTAGTTTGGCTAATCTCATATAATTGTGCTATCTATGAAACTTACTTATATGTCGAGAAAACGTATATCCAATTGTCATTAAAGATATTGTAGTAGTCATTGTGCTTATTATTGTTAACTCTATGAAACAACCAACATATTCAAAGAGTACATCTATGTTCTTTTTGTTTGTGTTGTGTTTACCATTATGGAATTGCAAGTGCATGATATGAACTAATGGATAACACAAATTTGTGGAATGTGAGAAAGATGAATGGGAAAAGAACCTATGATGAATAATCCTTTGTGAGAGATAGAATGATGATTAGTTGATGTTGATATTTCAAAGGGATGTTAATATGTAAAAGAACTATTATAAGTAGGGGAATGAAAATTTGAATTGAAAATCTTTTAGAGAAACTGCCAAATAGGTATAGTTTTCTCTTTGTTAGCTTCACACTGCATATTTACTAATTGTGAGGTGAATGGTTTAAGGTGGAAAAGAGAATCTAGAGTAGTTATGTGATGTGGATGTGGACTTGGTGTTGGTTAAATCTAGAGCATGTGAAATGTGAATACCACTCCCTGCTTGACTACATCATGTTGATTCTAACTATAAGTAACTTATTGTTACTTTTCCCTCCATGAGCAGAGTTAGAGTGGGAAATGTATGCTTCTTCGATTTCAGATCCTAGAGATGATCATATTAGTAACTTTAATTAATTTATTAGGAACTTCTTTAAAAACTTTAGCTATTCTAGTTATTAATTTTTCAGGCACATTAAATTTGCTTCAAGGTCGAGTTATTACTTTTAAGAATCAACTAGCAAATATGAGTGTAGTAAGCATTGGTGGAAAGCTGAGCATTTCCTGAGTAAGCACAATCAGATCCAGTAGGTTAGTCCTGAAACAATTACTTAGATATCAAAGTTTTATATATACACACGTCTCTGACCAAACACAGGATTTAGACAAGTAAACTAGTCCTGGATCACCATGAGGTGGCTCGGAGCATATCAACATGTGCATTGTGGTTCATTCGTTGGGAAAAATTGTTTTTAAGGAAACATTGAAGTTAATAGGAATTGCTATTTTGTCTCAGCCATGGTGTTGTGTTTATTTTAGTGACTTGTTATTCTACAAATTATAAGTGTTGAACTTTTAAAAGTACTCATATGTTTTTGTTAAAATGTTCTATATATGTTCATATCAGAAACAACCTCTTTACCTCACACAAGATGGTGGTGTTTCGTGTACGCCTCACTTTTTCCAAAGCACACTCGTGTGATCACACTGGGCATGTTGTTATTTATTTTAGATCTCATCATACTTTTCCAGATCATATTTCTTATGAGCATTTCTTTTTAAAACTATATACTTCACTTAAGTAAATGTGTCTAATGTATATGGTGAACTTGATTCTTGAAAATGTCTCATTGTCACTTTAATAAAGAAAATTTTATTAATATTATTTCACTCTGAGATACCCTATTGTTCGGTAGTTTGGTAAATTACAGCAACTTATAAAATTGTGCCAGGTTGAACATGTCATATTTTGTTATAAATATGTTACTCTTTATGCTATGAAAACTGGACATCTACCACTTTCCATTAGCTCAATTAATGTTGAAATTGAGACTTTGCGTTCTACATAAATCATTTGGAATAAATATGCTTGTGTATCATCTTGGTTGTTAAAAGATTAGCTCTCTTGATCTTAAAATTTAATTCAGCAAACATTGGTCAATTGTTTATGTACTTGATCATTGCAGGTGCATTAAACTACTGCGCTTCGTCAATACATTGCTAGCCTTGTAATCACGATCTGCGTATTAGATGATGCTAGGCTTTTGTACATTGCCTAGACTTTGTGAATTGCTTGTCCTTGCACTAAACAAATATGAAGTTTTCTCCACTCTTAACAGGTCGGAAGCCACGTGAAGATTAGCTATCCTCATGAGCTTAACAAAAATCGGACCTGAAATTGCTCGAAGTGGTTGTTTAACCTGAAACTTTTCAGTCATACGAACTATTTACTTTTGATTCTGGAATGCAAAGAGCCTAGGAAATTGGATGAGCCAACAAGAGATCCTCTACATTAATATTATTTGATAGATGATGTTAGTTTTTTATTTATTTTTGTAAAGTAGTAGTTGTGTGAACAATGAAATGACTGGTGTATTATGGTGTATATATATATATATATATGAAAGAAGATTATGGTATTTTGGATATATGCATTTGATTTTTCCTTTTAAATTGTTTTATAATTTAAAAAATAGGAAATTCAGAAGCATGATATAAATTGTGTTTTAGGACCAGTTTGAAAATCTTTAGTACACCAATTGGTCAAATATATAAGGACCAATAAATCTAGTCTCTAAAAGTATTTCTAGGACAATATTTTTAATGGTCGTCAAATCTTTTTAATTCGGGACCAGTAAATACTGTCTCTAAAACCATGTTAAGGACCAGTTTAATGTTGGTCGCACAAACAATTTAAGGACTAGCTATTGTTTCTCGTCCTCAATGACCACTAGCAATGGAGGCTATAGGGACGAGGTGGCGACAATATTTTGTGGTCTCTATTGCCTTTTAGGGTCCAGAATATAACTTTTAGGGACCATTTTTCCCTTCGTTGTTGAGCATTTTTCTTGTAGTGTACCAATTCTTTCTCCCATGATGAGTACTATCCCTATCATACT
Source organism: Solanum stenotomum (assembly GCF_019186545.1). Taxonomy (NCBI): domain Eukaryota; kingdom Viridiplantae; phylum Streptophyta; class Magnoliopsida; order Solanales; family Solanaceae; genus Solanum; species Solanum stenotomum. The sequence continues at coordinate 28,561,679 of NC_064292.1, forward strand.
GCCAAAGTCAGCCAAGTAAAACATGACATGCTTGCATTGGAACTACATCACAAAGAATTTCATCTTCATACCAACCAACATTGAATGAATTCATGCATTGTTTGTTTACTTTTACTTCTCCACAATCATTCAACCATTGGAGCCTATATGGGGTAGAGCGCTTCATGCATGTAATTCCTAGTTTATCCACCAAGTATGAACTCACCACATTTGCACAACTTCCCCCATCAATAATCATAGAATAAGTCTTCCATTTTATCCCACACCTAGTACGAAACAAATTCTCTCTCTGCCCTTCATCAACACTACCCAAATTGATAGTCATAATTCTCCTAACCACCCCAATTATACCATCATTAGGAAGTTCCAAATCATCTTCCTCACTTACACTTTCTCCCTCTTCTTCTTCCCCCTCACTTTTTCACTCTCATATTCTCCATTCTCTCTAAGTAGGATGTTTCTTCTACTTGGACATTCATGCATCATATGCCCCCTTCCATGACATTTGTGACATTGAATAGAACTTGAAGGTTTAGAAGATTTAGGATTAAAGGTTTTACCTCCCTCCTCAATTATACCTTTACTCTATCATCTTGAGGTTTGGAAGGAGCTTTCCCCTCTTGAGTTGACCATGGCTTCTTAGAGATAGTGTTTGGTCGACTTCTCCATGAGTTATTTTGCTGCTTTTTCTCAATTTGTTTTTCAACTTTTACAGACAAATCAACTAACTCATCTAAAGTTACATATTGTTGTATCTCTACTACAATAGCTATTTCTGTATTTAAACCATTTAAAAATCTAGCTATTGTAGCCTCTTCTTCCTCCATGCAGTTAGCTTGGATCATAGCCATATCCATGCTTTTGAAGTACTCATCCACCGGCATGGAGCCTTGCTTCAAGTGTTGAAGGCGAGATTGTAGATCTCTTTGGAAGTATGATGTAATAAATCACTTCCTCATTACCCTCTTCATCTCTGCCCACGTAGCAATTGGTGGTAGCTCCTCTTGCAATATGTCCTTAGCAAGCTTTTTCCACCAAGAAGCAGCATAATCAGAAAACTCAACAACAGCAAGTTTAACTTTCTTACCCTCAAAGTAGTTATGGCAATCAAAGATGGCTTCCACTCGTCTCTCACAATCAAGGTACAAGTCTGGATCCCTTGTCCCCTTGAAAGATGGCATCTTCATCTTTATACTATTTATATTATCATCTTCTACTCTACCTCTTTGTCCCCTCCTATCTCTTCTTTCTAGATTAAATTCAACATCAAAATCATCATTATCATATTAAAGATTTACAAAAAGGATATGGGGTACATTCCTTCTAACTTGGGGTCTAACATTATTTGGGGGTACAACATCATTCTCCCTCCTAATTGCAGCTATAGTGTCATTCTGCTCGATAATCATATCCCTCATCTCTTGAAATTGAAGGGTCCATCTCTCAAATTGTTGGTGTATAGCTTTGATACCATTTGATAACAACAAACTTGATAACAACAAGGTTAAGGAGATCACAAATAGAGAATTGAATATTAGAATGTGGAAGCACAAAGAAAAGAAACGAAAAAAACTAACTAAAGATATGGGAAATTCGAAGGAAAGATCCACGAATTTCCAAGGATTAGATGTTCTAAGGTCTTGAAAAGATCCAAGTAACAATGTATAGATTTATGGAAGAAATCTAACTCCTTTACTTGAGAAAATGAATCAAAATGATAGATTCGGATCTTGACCGCTTTATGAGTAACTAAAGACAATAATTAGTATGTGGAAACTAATCACCTTCTAAAGAATACCAAAAAGAAACCAAAGATATCACAAGAAGAAGTTACTTTATACCTTAAACGATGAAACTAGTAAAGGTTTAAAGATAAATTCTCAAAGAACAAGTCACAAAGGTTCAAAGAACTCTCTCAAATATTATTAATATAAATCTAAATTGTTGGTGCATAGCTTGAAGGGTGAAGTCGTTCTTTCCTTTGACCTCGGCTTCTAAATGAGCCCTTTCCTCATCACTACCTGAATTAGACATCTAAAAAAAAGAATAAATGATCAAGTATCACACTTTTAATATGGCTTTTACCCTCTTTTAAACTCACCCACACTTGCCTTTTTCCACTCAAAATAACCTTTGAACGAGAATACTTTGTAGATTTATAATTAAACCAAAACGTGTATCAAGTTCGTAATAATAAAATATGGAATCTTGGGGTACAAAAAGAAAGTAAAGAACTAGTCCTAGAACAAGTAGGATTTAGTTGAAACAAAACACGAATAAAAAGGAACTTATTTTAGAATTATAAGAACAAGAAAAAAATATTCCTCTTATTCTTAAAGATCTAGAATCCCCTCTACTTGCTACCTTCTTGCTTGGAAACAAATTAATGCAAAACTTGGAGAGCAAGTAATAAGATTTCTTGAATAGCAAGTAATAAGCTTTCTTGGGTATGAAGTAATCAAATTTCTTGGAGGACAAGTAATCAGATTTCTTAGAGAGCAAGTTATAACTTTTTTTTTTCTGTTCACACTACTGTAATTTTTTTTTTCACGATGCTACTGTTCACGCTACAGTTTTTTTTTAATTATTATTTTTTATTTTTTTCTGCTCTAATATAAGAAGAAATCCCAAGATTTATCAAGAACGGAATCTTGATAGAACCGCTCTGATACCACTTGACAACAACAAGGTTAAGGAGATCACAAATAGACTAAAGAAAATATTAATAACCTATATATAAATTAATAAATAAGGTAAATCCCAATGAGGAAAAGAATCTTGACAATCTTGGAAAGTTTGACTAGTCTTCTCTCAAAACTTGGGCAGAAAGCAACTCTTGTTGTGGCTGATTCTTGGACTCTTCTTGACCTTATTTGCACAAAATTGGACCTTAAAATTCCTCATCTTATGCTTGAATTTGGGCCACCAAATAATTGTAGCATTTGGACAATTCCTCTCCCTTGGGCTTGAGCTCTTCTTCCCCAATAAGACACATTTGGATCAGCGATTGAAGCCCGTTGAGCTTATCATTGAACTCCTTGGTTTAAGATCTTGTTATAGGCCTCCTTGGAGTTTCTAAAGCTTCATTCTTGTCCTTTAATGGAGTAGAACTTCCTTGGATGCTATCAGCTGGCACGTTGGAACTTTATGCGAGCTAAAAAATCACTTGGCAGTTCACCGAGTGGTCTTGGGAATCACCAAGATAGCTTTTCTTCACTTCTTTAGCTTTTTAGTTCCTTTTTGCCTGGTAGTGTCCTTGCCTTGCTTGTTAGCCTTCATAGTTGCAAATCAACACTTTAACATTTGTTTATAGCATAAAATAGGCATTTGAGTACACTTATACTATCAAAATGAAGCCCTAAATGCCCCGGTATTAGTCGGGGCTCAAAAGAGACTCGGACACCCGGTGCAAATCAAAAAAAAAAAAAAAAAAAAAAAA
>NC_064292.1:28567085-28598040 GCF_019186545.1 Solanum stenotomum
TACGAACTCGGAATCGAGCAAACTCGGTGGCGTTGGAAAGATCGTTCCAAGGGCTTTCCAAACATAACTGGAACTACTCCTGGATCATCCTGAGCTAGGAGTTATGACTGCTCAAAGTTGGCCAAAAACTCACTGATTTCCCACACTTAACCAAATTTCCAGGTTCTGAACTTTTTCCAAAAGTGACTACTTCCAATTTCAAGCTACTTCATATTCATTTTAAATTGTTGGATGTAACACAATTAAAATGAAATTACATAAAAACCCCTCATAGAACCTCATTATAAAGTCAACACAAAGTCATAGGCTCTTGCTTAACCTATCATTTTCCGAGTCGTTACAGACCCACTTTTTATCGAAATGACCTCAGATTGAAGTTTTGATGTTTCCATTAAGTCTGGAGTGTCGAATTTGATGGGGTACCATATTTTATTTGCACACACTGGGTTCTGATAGAATCATGGACACCCTTCAAAGAATTTGGAGTTTAAGCCAAACAGTTGAAGTGCTGATATCTGATGTACAGTTTTAGCGACCAGAAATCAGACTTTTAGCGACAAGAATTGGACTTTTGGCGACTGGATCTGGCTATTTATATATCAAAATTGTAGCCTCATTTCTTATTTACAAAAGGTAATTTTCCCTCATTCAAGCTCTAATTTGAGTGATTCAAAGGTCTTGTATGATCGTTTAGAGAGTGGCTACTTAGGTTTGTATTTAGCAGTTGTTGAGGAACCTCCGTTTGAGCCGAATTTCTTGTTTTAGTTGTTGCCCTTTCTGTAATTTTGGCTTGAATTGGGTTTTTATTGCATTTGTTGTTGTGGGCTGTTTTTAGGCCTTGGATTGTGTTCATCTTTGGAACACAAGTTTGAGGCATAGTTTAGGACCTCTTGACGGAGTCAATTCCATAAATTCTGATGTGGGTCCCACAATTCCCATTTGATTCTAAAAATTGGCCCGGTTGCATTTTGGGTGATTTTAGTGTCTAAGAAACCGTATTGACATTGTGATCCTATTTTTGATAGTGTGGCAACGTTCAGAAACCTTTTGGAAGGGAAAAAATCCGGCCTTGTGATTTGAAGTGCGCGGGGTTGGCCTACTTGTAGGCTACGACTTATTTTCTATCTAAATTGAGCCTAAATATGCGAACTCATGTTGATTAGCATGAATTGGGGGTGCAGACCTAGTATTCTAACCTCTCTTCTCAGATACCATGTTTAAGGTTTGATCGACATTATTTCGGGCATAGTACCTTGCTAGTTGGGTGGTTTGGGTTTATGCATGCTATGTGAATTACTTGAATTTACTTGATTTCTGATGCATGTCCAGCCTTAGTCAAGGATAGACTAGTGTTGCCTTAGACTCTCAAACTTCGTTGTTTTGTCCCTGACGTCGTTTCAGATAGACTAGATCCTTCTATACTGGAATAACAAACTTTAGTATGATAGTATGAGCCTTAATTTAGGCGAATTTGAGGCTTATTAGATCTTCTATCCTTTCTCTACATAATTCTGTAGTTCTGAGGTGTTACTGGAGGTTTATACTATCGTGACGATTGGAGATTGAGTGGTACTTGACTAGGAGCCTTCTGTTGATACCTTTGGGTGGATGGCATCCCACGGTGACTTGACTTGACATGATATTCTCCTTGGAATTGACACACCCTTGGCACTTTTATTAGTTAGGTTATGAGTTGGTTACTTGTAGTGATTATTTACGGTTTGAGACTGTTATTTCTAGTTTGAGGCTGACGTTTAAGGTTCGAGGCCGTTATTTAAATCTTGAGACTGATGCTTTGGGTTCGACACTCAGATTCTATCACCTTGGGTTTGAGGCCCGTATTCTATCATATTGTTTTTGAGGCCCATATTCCATCATTTTGGGTTCTAGGCACAACTTCTACCACTTTGGGTTCGAGGCCCATAGCCTATCACTATGGGTTCGAGGCCCGATTGACTTCTCTTATAATTGTGTTTGAGTATCTTTTTCTAGTAGTCTTAGCTATTCTGTGTACCTGTCGAGCTTATGGCGTCTGTTTGGGGTTTATTTTAAGTTGCACACAAGTGTACCTTATCGGATTATGGTGGTCCAGTTAGGTTTAGTTTAGCTATACTTAGATTTACTTTCGGTATGCTCATGTGCTTCTTTTCACATCCACTAACCTTTGTTTTTTCCTAGATTCTATCTTTTTAGATTGTTTTTGGCTTTCTTGCTCGGTCGACCTGTGATGCCTACTGAGTACCTTGTTTTGGTACTTATGCTAAACTCTACATCTTTTCGTGATGTAGGTCCTAGTACCAGCTACCAACGGTGATCGTTTGTGACGTGTTTTGCAGTTTGTGGTTATCGGAGACGGTGGTGAGCACTTGGCATTCTGGATCAACATGTCTCCTTTTGTACTTATGTTAGCTTGTCTTTTGCCCTTGAGTTGTGTTTCACTTTTGGGACTTGTATTTACCTAATTAGACAATTATGTACTCGTGACTTTCAGGTTTAGGAAGGGTTTCTTATGTATAAGTTTTTGGTTTGCTTTCTGATTTTGTCTTTTCTTATTGTTGGCATTATTTTCTATTTAGTTCTACCCTTGCACTCACTACTTGTTGTTCTGGTTGGTGGGTTTTATTAGGTGCCATCATGACTTGGGAAGTCGGGCCGTGACAGTGTGTGTGTTTGGACGCAACAAGTTATTGGCGCTGCTACCGGGGCCTTAGGTATTAAATATTTTTCTAGGTTATACTTTTTTTATATATATTTAGGTTTTCATTTTTTTGTGCAAATATTTTTTTTATGTTTTTTCCTTGAATCTTGTACTTGTAACACCTCAGAAGTTTGAAAGTCAAGTTGGAAAGGAAAGTTGTTGACAATTTGCTGAGATAGTATTTTACGAGTCCTACCTATAGATCTAAGAAAGTCTTACAAGCTGCAGGAAGTGAAGTTTAGGTCCCAGAGTTGAGTTTTAGATAACTAAGTATCTGAAGTGTGAAATCAGGTTAGCCAGGACGATTTGTATTAAGTTTGATGGGTCGTAGGATTAATTTGTAGGGTTAATTTAGAGAAATTGATTGAGACCTTAGTCTACAAGAAAGTTTTGATGGGTTGTTGTTAGTTCTATAGGTCGAAAGGTTGTCTCGTAGAACTGATCTTGACTTAGTGAAATTTTTGACCAAAAGTGGAGGTCTACGGACCGTAGGAACTTAGATGATCCGTAAATGGGTGTCGTAGGAAGTTTGCCAAATTTTAGGCCCCAGTAACTTGACCTACGATTTACCAGTACGGTCAAGAGGAATTTTACGGTCCATTGTTCACAACCGTTGGGGTGTCCGACAGTTATTTCTTAAGTTTTATTCTGCATCTAATACCTATACTATGTCATTTTGACCCTTATTTTAAGTCATATAACTAACCTTCCACCCTTAAAAACTTCCCCAACTCTGTTAGTCACTTAAACCCCCAAATCCCATCCACATTCATCCCCTCATATTTTCTCTCAAGGTCAAGAAGAAGGTTAAGGCTTTGATCCTCAAGGTATGTAAGGTTATATCAATGTGTTCCATTCACCCATTGATCCCCAAGGTTTGTCAATCCTCCAAAGTTCAATTACATCCAAATTTATTAGGTTTTCATCAATTCTTCATGGGTTCTAATTGTGTTGATTCAATTGTTTGATTTTGATCTTATTATGAATTATTTGACTCAATTTCATGTTTTTCAATTGTTTTCACATGAACTCATTGATCATGATTTTTGACTATGAACCCTAAACGACATGAATTGATGAAGGAATTATGAATCTATAAATGATGTTCTGATGAAGTTATGCATGATTTATGAAAATAGATGTTTTATGATCTAGTTTTCTTTAAGATAAGAATCAATGAAATTGAGAAAGGTTTTCTCACATTTGCATAAACTGTGAAAGGTTTTGTCACATTAAGGAATCATGATTAGTGAAATGTTTTCTCACACATGATTTAAAGAGCTATTTTATGATATTTTAAGCTTGTAATAGTTACTTAATCGTACTTTTACATGTATGATGAAATGTTTCTGTTTATCACTATTCCATTGGGATTTTTATTAAGCACCGACAGGATATTAAGATATGGGCTCTCCCATTAGTAGAGACCGGATTTCTAGTAGCAATCTCTTTATCCCTAACTACGTGAACTTGTTAGATTATCTTTAGTAACATAGCTAGTTGATCCACCTATGCTAGAAGTTTAAGGTCCTTTCCTGGGGAAGTAAAGACATCTCTTTTCGGTGTGGGAGTAAGACACCAGATTCCATGTTATAGGTCATGTCGTCTATGTCGGCTAATGGTAAATATCCCATAAAATAAACTAAGTTTCTTTCAACCGTTTTATGAATCTTCATTATGATTTTAAGATGCATTGACCATGTTCATGACTTGTGATTCTTCTTGAAAGATTTTACTATGTTTAGCTTGCTCATGCATGTTATGTTTTTGATTATGTCCTCTTCTAATCATGCTTCATGTTTTATGCATATCCCTCATACTTAGTACATTCCATGCATTAATGCATACTTATGCCGACATTAGTTCACTAATGTAGAGTGTGACACTTCCTCACCTCTCACTCGTGGCTAGTTGATCGCTTTAAGGATTTGAAGATTTGGTGAGTCCCCATATTCTCAGGACCATGTCACCTTTATCTCTTTCATATATATTTACTTTTTGGATATTGTTCGTGATGTACGGGTTACGTCCCGACCACTTCATTTGATATACTAGATGGATTGTCAAGACTATGATATATTTATGCTTAAATATAAAAGTCTTTTATTTATATGAGATTTCCAACTTTTTCTATTATATTGTATATACGTATGTCAAGTGGCTTGTGTAGGGCTTCTCGGGATCTTATACACCATGTCACATTTAGGGTGTACTTTGGGTCGTGGAAATACTCTTATTGATATGGATGATTGGGATAAATGGTGATTGGGTGATGGTTATCCTTGTCGGTAATGTGAAGGACTACACTTGGATATCGAGTGTCCTAATATCAAAAGAGATGGTTTGGAGCACCTACAAAATATTTTTATTGGATTATATGTCATATATGTGGTGGTCAAGATGGCTATGAGAATGGTTGTCCTAACTCTTATGCTCCTCCCCTGAACCTCAATTATGATTCTTCTATTATTTATTATGTTGGCAGGAGTATTGAAGTGAAGAATGTGAAACACGAGGCTCAAAGTATGAATTTATTTGAGCAACGTGTGGAGCAAAAAGAGGAATTCCAACCATTCAATTATACTTTATTCCTTAGTGTCAATGTTTAGAAGGAGTACACAAGTGAGAATGTTGTAAATAATGTTGCTTTTGAGTTGAGGCATATTGGACCTCATTCGAAACATTTTTCTACATTATGCTTGGATGACAACATGAATTATTTTGAACCCTTGTTTTAAATTTTAATTGATGTTTTGGGGACATAGCATATTTTCAAGTGTGGGGTGGAGAGTCTTCCACATATATTGGTTAGGTGAAGTGGGATTTAGTGTTGTTTAATATTGGTTTCTTTGTTTAAAAAAAAAAAAACTCCAAGATCAGAATGAGCTTGCCTACGGACCACTACTGTCTCATTCTTGAGTGAGCTGGAGCGCAACCATATTATCCGTTGAACTAGCTAGAAGCAATCGCTTCAATTTGAAGCACGAAAAGAAAAGGAATGAGAAACACAACATCATAGGAAGCACGGGACCCCTACTAGTAAAGGGAAAATGGAAGCGTGCTCCTGCGCACCAGTGGAAAAGGCCCTTCTCCTTCTTAATAATAACAAATAAGGTAAGCTTTATAGCTCCAACCTAGTCAAGGGGCTTTGATGCCCTTTGTATATGTTTGCTTGGTGGATACGGGATCCTCATAGTAGAGAAAAAATTAGACAGTAAGGTCCGTATCCAAGCCGTGTTGCGGATTTGGACATAAAAAAAAATTGTATAAAATTTTATTTTCTAAAAAGCTTATTATTTATTAGAAGCACAATTATCCCACCCTTTGTTTTGTTCCCATGTCACAGGGATAAAATAAGTTCTTTCTTTTACTCTTTGCCTATGTATTGGATTGTTGCACTGGGATAGTGCCATGTTTTAAGTGTGGGGGTGGGGAATGAATTCCTAGTTTTTACTTTTTTATTGAGTCTTTTCTCATTTTTAGGATGGCTTCCTTGACTTTTTTTTGGTTCATTTCTCGAGGATAGTTCCTTTGAACCGATTTTTTTCCTTTTTTTAGAAAGTAAACTTTTTCTTATCTATTTTTTTGGAAAGAAAAGAAAGGACCCTTTTGACTTGTTTGATACTTGCTATTTTGGCCAAATTTTGAATAGTACTTTCTTGTGAAAGCGATTGCTAATGAAATTACAAATTTTTTGACACCAAGGCTCATGGTTGTGACTTTGTATATAGCTTATTTTATTTTGTAGTTTGTTATGCTCCTGTCTCTCTTAGAAGTAAAATTGATCAATCTTGGTTCATACTTGTGCCATGTGTGGTGATAATTTGTATATTCCATATTTACATCTTAGTCTAGAACTTGCCCTGCATTTTATTGAAGCGAAATACAAAGTGTTGCTTTGTTTAAGAGATGATAATAGGTTTTCTTTGATTTGTCTTGTAAATTTTAGCTTTTTCAAATATTTTATCACTAGTTATCCCTTTTGAGCCTGTAACCTTGTGTTGGTAGCCATATTTTTTCCTTGAATCTTTTGTTGAATCCCTAATATTTGCACCTTGGTTTCTTAAGCAATATAACATAGACTTATTATAATTATTAGATCTAAAGAAAAAGGATAATTTAGTGTAAAAGATAATCAATGATAGTTACAAAGTGATAAAAAAACCCTCTTTGAAAGAATGTGTTGTAGAAAAAATATGATTGAAGTATTCTTGAGCTGATGAGAATTAATTGTGAAATAATAGTCGAAGAGAAGGCTGCAAATTAAGAGAAAAAATAATGGGTGATGAAGTCTTAAACTGCAAACTGCTTAGGGAAGTGTAAGTCAATATTATATAGTTTTCCTACCCATTCCATAGCCTACTTTACAACCCGTTAAAGTCTTATTTGATTCTATTCGATCATGCTTAATTAGTGGAGATGTACATAACGATCAAACCTATTGTTTTTTGTCCATACATGTGAATTTTCATTGTTAGTGTGAGAGTTGTTCTTTGATGCTAAGTCCTTAATTTATATTCAATCCTTTGAATTGAGTGTGTGAACTATTTCTTCTTATGAGGGCACTTGTTTTATGGTAGATAAGTGACTTTATTAGCTTTCTTTGACAAGATTAGGTGAGCAAACTTACATTTAATGAGTTCAGAGTCCTTCCTCGAGGTTGAGAGGTTGGAGGTTTGTTTTTTTACTTATATATCTTTCATAATGACTGAGAAGTGTACTTGATGTTTTGAAATTTGTGTATGACCTAATTGTTTGGATCAACCAAAGTGGTAGCATCACTACTTTGATTTTTTGAGATGAGCTTTAATGCTTACTTGAGGACGAGTTAAAATTTATGTGTAGGTGTTGATGTGGGACTAAAAATATATATTTTTAATCATTATTTTTCTCATATTTAATATTTTTATTTATCCTTTATCAGCATAAATTTTATAAAATTGTGCTTAATAGTATATTTTATTTGAAGGATTAAATTAGTGTGAAGATGAAGAGTTTTGGAGCCAAAACAAATTAAAGATGGAAGATTATAAAAGGAAATCAAACATGTGGCTTAATGGATTTAATTTAATATAATAATATATAATATATATAAGAAGTACATATTGCATATTCCGAATTGCAAAGTACAAATTAAGTTGTGCCACAAGTCAAATTCTAAAGGCAACAACAACAATTGAAGGTTGGGCGACCCATTGCCACGTGGAAACCCAATATTTTTGGATTTTGGGTTTCCCAATTTATTTTGGAATCAATTATTTTTATTAGGATTTTCTACATATATAAATAGTACATAAGAATTATTATTATGGGGATCAAACTTTATAGTGAGAAGCCGTCATACTGATGTACCGTGAACTCATAGCACATTTAACACTCAAAACTAAGGATTTGTACGAGAAACTGAGCTTGTTTATGTGGATATGATAGTTTATTTGATGATTGTACAGGTGAAACACTTGGATTCAAAAGATAGGAAGAAAGATGGAAAATAAAAGTGATGGCTAACACCACGAGGCTCCACACGAGCTGCCATCCGATAGATGGGACATCTCATGGCTCGTGGAAAATAGACAATGAAACCAGTGGCTACCCAAGTGAAGGCTGAACACCACGAGGTCCTACACCAGTCGTGGTCCAGTAGACGAGCCATATGATGGCTCGTGATGAATGGGCATTGAAACCAATAGCTACCCAAATGAAATCTAAACATGACGATGCCTTGCATGGGCCGTGGTATAGTAGACGAGCCGTCGAGTAGCTCGTGAAGTCCAAAAGTGAAAGAACACCCCACACTGTCTAACTGTGAGACCACAAAGGGCTTGACGAGCCATTTAACCTTAGACGAGCTGTGTCACGCCCCGAGCTACCCCCGAGACGTGACCTAGGACCACAAGTGATCCTTAGCTAACCCTACTGGCATTATCATGAGCATACTAAAGATAATAAACTGATGCGAAAGCTAAATCATAAATAAATCTGAAAACATGGGGAATACCCATATACTATAGCTAAATATATCAAATCTTAGAGTTTAATAAAAAAGAAATATCAAACTCAAAACACTAAGCTGAATCTAACTATGTCTGAAATAAGCCTCTAAACTGACTAGAAGTGCTGGGACATGCCCCTGCTAAGTCTAGAAAATCTGAAACTAAAGACTAAAAATACTGAAAAGAAACTCATTACTATTGTCCTCGGAGAATGAGGACTCACCACTGATTCTGCTGAACTGGAGATCGGGAACCGATCTAAGCGTGATCTAGATGCTGAGAACCTGAACCTACATCACGAGAAGATGTAGCGCACGTAAGCGTCAGTACTTGAAAAGTACTGAGCATGCAGGATAGAGTAAAGCTGAAATAACNTTGGATTTTGGGTTTCCCAATTTATTTTGGATTCAATTATTTTTATTAGGATTTTCTACATCTATAATTAGTGCATAAGAATTATTATTATGGGGATCAAACTTTATAGTGAGAAGCCGTCATACTAATGTACCGTGAACTCATAGCACATTTAACACTCAAAACTAAGGATTTGTACGAGAAACTGAGCTTGTTTATGTGGATATGATACTTTATTTGATGATTGTACAGGTGAAACACTTGGATGCAAAAGATAGGAAGAAAGATGGAAAATAAAAGTGATGGCTAACACCACGAGGCTCCACACGAGCTGCCATCCGATAGATGGGACATCTCATGGCTCGTGGAAAATAGACAATAAAACCAGTGGCTACCCAAGTGAAGGCTGAACACCATGAGGTCCTACACCAGTTGTGGTCCAGTAGACGAGCCATATGATGGCTCGTGATGAATGGGCATTGAAACCAGTAGCTACCCAAATGAAATCTAAACATGACGATGCCTTGCACGGGCCGTGGTCTAGTAGACGAGCCGTCGAGTGGCTCGTGAAGTCCAAAAGTGAAAGAACACCCCACACTGTCTAACTGTGGGACCACAGAGGGCTTGACAAGCCATTTAACCTTAGACGAGCTGTCACCCTGCCCGTGAAGTTGTGCGACAGTTGCAGTCCTACTTCAAGTAGGATCTTTTTTAAATACTTTTTGAATTACTTAGGGATTAGTTTTTTGGAGGATCGTTAGTTATGTTGAGACATTCTGAGTGCGGAGAAAACATAGTTTCCATTTTTAAACACTTTGCTTGGTCGATTACTTTGGATCAAAACTTTGTGTTCTTGATTTAGTGTTGGTAATCAAGAAGCTTTTGGTTTTCTATTATAGTAAGTTTATTTTATCATGCTTTCGATAATCTTTATTTTTAATTTTCTTGAAATAATGAGTGGCTAAACACCACAACTAGGGTTGTGGGAACCATGACTAATACATAACTACAGATTCAAATACGAGAAATGTTTAGTTATTAATTGGATATGTTCATTCTTCTTTCATAATGTCTGCTTTCTGATGAGTGCACGCATTAGAACTTGTTTGTATATCACTTGTTCGAGAGAAAAGTGATAATTGGGAAAATCTAAAATCAAACTCCATTAACTTGTTGTGTAGATTAGAGTTCGAGAGCCGATAACCTTTTTAACAAATATGCAAGGGTAAACTTCAAAGAACTCTAAGACCGAGAGGAAAAGAGTGAAAGCCATCTAATAGGGCAGAAAAGTGTTTAGATGTATCTAACTTGGTAGGAACATGTAATATTAACAACAAATAGTTATTTTTATAGAATTTGAGAGTGGACTAAAGGTCATGGGAAACACAACCCTAGTCTCGTTAAATCAATTACTAAAATCTTGAAACTACCATTTGCTTTTGTTGACTTTTAATCTGAACTAAACGTTGGTTACTTGAACACAAACAACCCAACATTTACTTTTCGTAATTTACTTTTTCCAAAAATATTAACCGCAATTGAATAAAAGAATCAATAAGGTTATTTCTGTAGTAAATTCCCTGTGGGATCAACCTCAACTCTGGTTGAGTTCTATAATTGACTTCGACCATTTATACTTCTTAATTCATGTGTAAGTTTGGACGTATAAAATTTTGGCGCGCTGCCACAAAATTTTGGTTCAAAAATACTTTAGTAGCTATTACTTCAGTTGTAGTTGTATTTCTTAATTTTACTTCTCGTTTTTTATATGTGTCATTTACAGGTGAGTTGAATAGTGCATGCCAAACACTAGAAGTAAGGGAGCACCTTTGATTCCTTAAGATCTCGAGCTAAGTAAAATCATAAGACAGATGGTAAATGCACATGAACTTGAAGCCTAGAGGCAAAGATTGAGACAAGATGTTGAGACCCATGCTAGAGGTAATCAAAACAATGCTAATGACATGAATAGGATGATTGAGGAGAATGAAGGGGTAGAAGTGATAGCCCCTCCTCAGCACCAACCTCTAACTCAAATCAGTCTAGTGCAACAATCGGCGCATATGGCATTTGAAGAAAATGACTTGGAGTTAGATGGAGCTGGAGCTACTGGAGCTACCAATGCTACCTCTAGAAGTGAAGTTCACCATTACTAGCACCATGATCTAACTACTGAACCTGAAAGGAGACCAAAGATCATTCAGCGATCAAGGGTGCTTCACGAAATTTTACAGAAATAAACATCCAAAAAAGAAGTTAGAAAGGTGAGACTAAAGCCATTGGTGAGCACAACAATATCGCCGAAAGTTAGAGATTAATTAACCAACATTTTAGGTCAAAAAGGCGATAAAGGGGTCAGTTGGCGAACTGCCGAGTCACTCAGCGAGCTCGATTCAACTCGCCAAATAGACCAACATGCTAGATTCCCTACCCAAGTTCCAATTTTCACCGAATAGCCTACGCCAACCAATTTCAAGTACATTTCTACTCAATTCAAGTCTACCCAAAATGATTATCTATACCGGGGTACTCCGACTTCCCCCCAATTTATCTAAACTCAACAAAACTATGATTTTTCCCTTAAGAACGACGTCACCCAATCCATCATTGGGCAAATTCAAGTTGTTTGATGGAATTCGAGTTACTCAGACTTCACCTGTACAAAACCAAACATACATACCCACAATTAGAGCAAGTCAAACACAAAACTCATACTAATTTAGGCTAAATGAGATACCAAGCATGATTGATTTCAAATTAGACTTCAACGAGCAAGATAACACACAATCAAGGCAAATAATAGATCTATGAACTAGTCTTACACATGCTCAACACAAATTATGAAATTTCAAACAAATTCCAAAAACCGACCTCAATTGTAGACACGGGAACACCAAAGCAAAGAGAGAAGGATGGGCAACACTTCAGATTCTGACCATACAAGGACACCCACAAAAATTGAATTTAAAAACTATGATCTAAAGTTTGATTGTAAGAGTGCAAGAGTCGAAAAGTTCAAAATAAGAAGAGGATTTGAATTTAAAACGGTTGAAAGGCCCTTGACGCTTCAGTTCATGCATCGATTAGTGAGGTCTATTAACGCTGTCGATCCACTTAGTGATTCGCCAAGTGGACTTTAGCTTACCAAATTTCAAAGAAAAAAAGCCTTCCAATTGGTTCAAAAGGCGAGCTATATCTGCCTCCCTGAGCCACTCGGCAATTCCCAGAGTGGACTTTAACTCGCACAATTGCCTTTTCCTCCAAAATTTGAATTTCAACCTCTCCAACAAATGCTATTCAAATGACAAAAAGTAAACCTTGGGTTGCCTCCCAAGAAGCGCCTTATTTAAGATCGTGGCACGACGTGGCCATGCAATCATGCCTCATTCTTGGGGTTGGCTAGCGTATCACTAGGAAGACCCCCTTTCGGTATTGGATTTAATTGAGCCAATATTTGACCTATTTGAGTTTCAAGCTGCTTTATGGAAACCGAGTGTAAGGTTACAATTTAATTTAAAGAGGACATATCATCCTTCACTCCTTGAGTATCTTATCTGATCCTTCCACCTTTTTAGGATATGAAAAAGCATATCCTTGGTCCGAATGCTTTTGAGATCAGCCCTTTGTTCCTTCCGCTTTGGACGTTTGTGAGAAGGTACATAACAATATTTGTCACCATCTCTATCCCTCCAATTTGCACCATAGTCACACCATTATCGATCTCAATCTCTATAACAATTATGGTGATTTCTATTCCAACCTTGATTCCCACCCGACCTTGTATAGCTCAAACGAGAACCCCCTACTTGGTTTGACAGGAATTGTACATCTTCGTTGTAATTGGCCTCAAATTGTGCGTTATTAGGATACACACACTATTAGCACCAACCACGTTCACAACCTCGTAACCACTTCCCATGACATATTTCTTCAATAGGTCCATTTAGGTCATTATCATGTCTTTGGTTTCATCTCGTTCTTGGTTCTTTTCCATTTGTTCCTTTGTCTACCCAAGATTCAAAGGAGACACCTGATATTCCCTTGTGTACGATTCAAAGGAGCCTTGTAACCACCTCCCATGACATGTTTCGTCAGTAGGTCCATTTGGGTCATTATCTTGGCCTTGTTTTCATCTCATTCTTGGTTCTTTTCCATTTGTTCCTTTGTCACCCAAGATTCAAAGGAGACACCTAATCTTACCTTGTGTACGATTCAAATGAGCACGATTGATTTGGTCATCTCATCAAGCAAGGTGGACACTATGTCAAATGGTTGTCTTAATATTCCACCTAGAATGAGTTGGTCAACGACACCTTTGTTGACCATGTCAAGACTCTGATAAAAATATTGAAATAGCACATTGTCCGGCAACCCATGAGTCAGACATTGGAGAACCAACTTTTGGAATCTCAACTACGTTTCATGGATGGGCTCACCATCAATCCAATTGAAGTTCTGAATATTATCCCTCAACGTAACCATCTTAAAGGGAGGGAAAAACCTTGCATAAAACACTTTTGTGAGCTCCTCCCAAGAAATGATAGATTCCCTTGGTAACCACTTTGTTGCTTCCCCGTTAGAGAAAAGGGAAAGAAACGGAGTGATACTGACTCTTGAGTGATGTTCTTGAAGGAAAATGGTCCACACACATCCACAAAATTTTGGATGTGGTCATGAGGGTCCTCACAAGAAAGTCCCCCATAGAGACCTTTCATTTGCAACAACAACAACATTGTGTTGGTCACATGAAACACCACATTGCCCAATGTTGGATCCAATCGAATAGCACAAGCAGTTCCCAGCTGACCCACATTGACATCATGCAAGTTGCAATGTCATCATTGTTTCGAAGTTGACTTGCATTGCTCCCATGCACACTCATTTATTTACCTATTTTAGAGTAATCAACAAGAACACAAATAAGAAAATTCAACTACAATAAAATTAGTTCACGAAAACACTTCAATAAAAGAATTCTAAACACCACTTTCCGGCAGCGATTCCATTTTTGATAATGTTCAACTACACTTCTTCCCATTCAAAGTGTAGGTGGTCGCTAACAAGTATAAACCCAACTGAGATTTGGGGTTGACCCCACAGGGAATAATACGGTAAAGAATTCAACTAAAAAGTAAAACTGTGTTCTTATCATTTGTAGAAGTAAAAGATTGCACAACATAAAATATATCACGAAGTTTCAATGATTAATAACAAATGGGGGTAATTTAGTAACCAATCGATGAAAAGGAACAATTAACACTGGAATTGAACGATTAGAGACTGGACCTTAGAAATGTGATCAATCGAATTCTAATTTCATTTAATGGGTAATTACTAATTGCTTCAAGTTGTTGAATCTGAATGGGTAGGATGTATTTTGAATACAATAGCCATCTTTCGATTAACTATCAAGTTTTAAGTGAGTTCTCTAGAACCTCAGAAAGCTTAACACTACCAAACAATCCAATTCCTTAATTAATCCACTTTCTCAAGCTGGGTTTGTAAAGATACATTTTGATACAACTATCAATCGTTCACTCTACTCTAAAACCTATTTCTCAAGCAAGGATAGTAAGCTAATCTAGAACCCAATTTGCAACTCCAGTTCATCAATTAAAAAATGAACAAACAATTGAACTCATTTCAAAACAACATTAAATTCAACAATTAACAATACCCATTAGTTAATTATTGCATTCGACTACTTGATCGCACCCCTAAGGTAGGAGTTTTTATCCAAACATAGTAAAAAGTAAGAAATCGTTACCAAAAAGATTATCCATCAGAATTGTCAATAATCTACAATACCCAATGCCAAAATTAAAGCTAGAATCCTACAACCTCAAATCCGAGATCCAAATCTTCTCCAACAATGTTTAACAATGTAAAAATGTAGAAACTCACAAAGACTCAAGAGTTATATGCCTCCTATGCTGCCACTGTTCGTAATGCCATCTCTAAATGGGGTAAGTCAGTAGCTCAGCCTCCAATTCAGGCGACTCTAGTTCGGAACTTCCCAGGTGACATCTCCGAGAATATTATCCATTGGTTCATCTATGGTCCAGCCCACACTCTGCCGATCAATACAACAGAGTATGACTACAAGATAGGCGAGGTGCTGGGCGAGGTGTTGAGCGGGGCATTTCAGAGAGATGCTAAGCAGAAAGAGACATTGCTTTAGTGGATGGCCAGTCACATTGCAGATGAAGGGGAGCGTACTGAGTGGGTGCGCAATATTAATTTGCCTAGCAGAAAGGCTACTCTGAGCTTTACTGCGAAGTTCTTTCAGACCATAGTGCGTACTAGACTGTCCCTTACTCAGGCAAACAACGTGGTTACTTAGGATAGGGTCGTAATGTTGGCAGGACTTGTGGCAGGACTTGAGCTTGACTTGCCTGGATTTTGATCACGGAGATTCATGAGAGGGACTTGAAGACCACTACCACTTTACCCTTTCCGTGTCTTATATTTCATCTGTGCAGGGCAGCTGGGGTGCCGATTTGGCATTGTGATAGTCTGATAGAGGCGACTAAGACAGTGGACATAGGCCTAATTAGAGATGAGGCAACCCTTGCGGCCCCGCGGAGAGATCCCCAGGTTGACCTACCTTTTTTTGGGTGTTGACCTTGCCGATGATGTAGAGCGAATAGAGGCTACTGATACTTCCATTCCTCCAACTACCATAGATGCACAGGCTCCCCCTTCCTCGCCACTAGTCAGGTCGCGAGCTCATCCAGAGCCACTCCCCATTTAGGGTCCACTCTAGTTCCTCTGCCCTGAGTCCAAAAGTTGGAGACCCAGATGGATACCTTGCTACAACATATGATGTCGTGGTTGAAGCATTCTATTGAGGAGTCATAGGCTCGTATGGAGAAGATGATGGATAGAAAGATTCAGGCAGTCCACAAGCGCCTTGATGCATTTGAGTTGAGTGTCCTGGAGAGGCCTGCACCCACCATAGATGTGACCACCTTCCAGACAGATTTGGCTAGTGTCCGTGCCGACGTTGATGCTCTTCTATCCCCTATTGAGACTGTACCAGAGTTTGCCCCTACGGCTGAGGAGGATAAGGTAGTGATGACTGCCCTCTTTGGCGACACTATGCCACCACCCGATCCTTCCTGTGCTACTGGAAAGCGTCATTCGATGAGCAAGAAAGAGGGAGCGCTAGCAGATAGAGGCAGCCCAGCGGCAGTCGATTATTGATGTGGAGACAAGGCAGCAGCGGACCCGTGAGGTGGATGTTGGCCCATTTGGCGTATTGAGCACTAATAAGGGTGTTCTGATTATTGAGGAGGGCGCTACTAATGGTGTTCCTAGTACTGATCCAACGGGTTCCAAGAAATCTGATCCACCCACCTTTTGATAGGTTTTCGACGCATATACGCCATAGGTTATCTTCACCCTATGCTTTATTTTTATAATATGTGCATTGAGGGCAATTGCACCATATTTTTTTGGGGGTGGGGTAGATGGATTGTGACTGATATGGTGAAGTCTGAGTAACCCAACTCGTAATCCTCCCTTTGGGTTTTTTTGCCTGTGTTCTTTTTCCCCAAGGGACTATTTTACTTTTATGTTGAATCAACATGTTTAGGATTGTATATGTAGAAGTAATTAAACGAATAAAAGCATGATAGCAAAAAGTGTGAAATTGATACCGGTAAAAAAAATTGAAATGTGCTAGATCGTTATGCCTAATGAGTTGAATGTGTTGGATCTTCATATGACATGGTAAGGAACCGGCATGATAGCATGACATCAGATATAAACATGAACTGGGTAAACTCAATAATCCGATAATGAAAGAATGTGCCAAGTGAGTGTGAGTAAAGTTATTATGTTCATGCAGTATGTGCCAATCTAGAACTTGCCACGTTGGTCCTGCTAAGATAATCTAGGCTAGAAGTCGGGAAATGATCATATTCCCTTGTTCAAATAAGTCTACTTAAGCCTAAAAGTCAACCAAGAGAAATAAATGCTCCCCTTTGTTCCAAATGTTTGAGCCTAAGGACCACTTCTTTCAATTACCTAACTCACCTTCCCTAAAAAGATTGTTTTGGCCCTGGTCCCTCCTTGGACATGTGCACTTTAATTTAGGCCAAAAACCTATGTTGAGGGTGGCTAATTCAACAAGTTACCTTAATTTTGTCCCCGGTCCGATATTGGATAGTGTGCACCTCTCATGAAAAATACATAAGTTGAGGGTGGCTATGAAAAAGTAAACCGAAAGAAAGGGTATGAAAAGAGTTGTGTGGAAAAAGAAGAAAAATATTGAAGAAATAGATGTGAATGAAGTCAAAAGAAACAAAAAGAAGGATGATAAAGATGCTGAAAGATGAAATAAAAGAAAACGAAAAAAAATGAAAAAGAAGAGCGATAAATTCAAAGTCACATCAGTGCTGAAGACAGAGTCAAGGAAAAGAGCAGAAAATAAAAAGATGTCAAGAATTGCTTGAGAGAAGAAGTAAAAATCCAATGTAATGTCAAGGAGGGCTGAAAAGTCACTAAAAGTTCCCAAATGTACCCTACCTGACCCTGAGCCTACGTTACAAGCTAAGAAAGTCCTATAGTGATCCTAGTGACTAGTTTGGAGAGTCTATGCAGTTAAAATAAGGGCCAACCTATGGTATTGAGCACTAACTATACTTGAAATCACTTTTGAGCGTGAGTATTAAATGAGTACTTAATCCTGAAATTCCAATTTATTGTGTGAAAAAAAAAGATTTCTTTTGAAGTGAGGGCACTAGTTACATTGTAGGAGAGTTGGTACCTTGGTGATTGTGAAAAATGTATGTTGTGATGTCTATTGGTTTGTCTATGTCATGTTTTGATCCACATGAGTTAGCTTGTCCATGTGATTGCTTGAGTTTGTATGTTTGCTTCTACATAAGTGTCGTCTAGAGGTTTAGTGTGTCGCTTGAGGACAAACAACAATTTTAAGTTGAGGGTGTTGATATACCGTTAGTTTACGGTATTTTTGATACATTTCACTTAAAGTTTGTGTGCGTCTTGGACTAGTTTGTTACTAGAAATAATGTTTTTTTTGTGTAAATCTTGTAGGAAATACGTTTGGATGCGGTTGATTGAGATGAGGGCTGAAAATTGTAGAAGTGGACAGTGACGGAGCCAACCATGGATCGTAGGTCCTATGACAGACCATAGGTGAAGTGGTGTAGATGAAGGTTCAAGGAAGTCTGACAAAGTGTGGAACCACAGAAGCATTGACGGATAGTAGGTAGACCCATGGGCCGTTCTGCACATCCGTCATTGGTGATCAGAGAGTTGAAGTTGCAGTACTTGAACCACGGAGGCAAGTGATGGACCGTAGTCCAGTCCACAGACCGTAGTCCAGTCCACGGACCGTAGGTCCAACCGTCGTCTGAAGGCCATAAAATATTGTTCAAGTGTTGATCCATGAAGGGTGACCACAGAACGTAGGTTAACCCACGGTCCGTAGGTCATGTCATCGACAGAAACCGTGTCTGAAACATTTATTTCCTTATTTTTTTTCCTAGTTGGTTTAGGAGTTGTTTTCTATTAATATTAGTTGCAATTTCCATTTTTGGGGGTTAGACATTATTGTAAGGTTTTAGTTTTTGGTATTTGGGGATTATTTTGCAAACACTTAGCAATTTAATTTCCATAAATCGTTTTACACAATTTTCACTTTGAATTTCAATTCAAGATTTCGGGTTTCATCTATTCTAACTGTGAATTCTTTCAACTTAATTATGAATTGTGAACTCTCAAGCATGAGTAGCTAAATCCCCAACTAGGGTTGTGGGAACCATGAGAAATTAACAAAGTTTGAATAATAATTAAGTAATTCTTGAATAGTGTTTATGCATGTATTGTTAATCCTTTCGTTTAGAAGTCTTTTTAACGGTTGCAAACGTTAGAACTCGCCTTGTTCCTACTTGCCAGACCAAGGCGGTAACGAATGAGAAGAGGATTAAACAACAGAGATTTAGTTAAAGATGTTATCTAATAGTCTGATTTCAATTGAAGTGAGGGTGAAAAATAAGCTAAATTGATATGATGATTAATCTGGGGAAAAGGTAAGGGTTAGTAAAGCATACACTCGTAGACGGACCAAGTTGCATGGTGAAATTCTCTATTTGGAGGACCAATCACTTAGGGATACCTAACTTACCAACCTTGCATGTCAAACACTAGGATAGCATTACTATTATTAGGATTACTGCGTTAAGAGCTTGTAGGAAACACATATACCCTAGTTTACATCTCATATTGATAACTCAAATAGTGAATATTGCTTATTTGTTACTTATTCAATTAAATCAACAATCTATTACTTTAGTTACAAAACCCCCCTCTTACTTTTCTCGGGAATAGTTTGACTAAACGGAGATAATTGTGAGTGAGTTTAAGTCTGAACCATATTCCTCGTGGGATCGACCCCAACCTACAAGTTGAGTTCTTCATTTGGCAACGACCGCTCATACTTCTTTAGGGAAGTGTAATTTGGAATCAATGACCTTATGTCTCTTTTGAGGAGAAGGAGGAGGAAAAGACTCTGTCCGACTCAGTTTCAAATTAAACCAGTTTCTTGCCCTTAGCTCGTGCCATTTCCTACAAAGCACACATTTAAGCATAGGATTTGTGAAGGTTAGTTGAAATAAAATGTAGATTGAATCAAACGTCCAAAACATTCCTAAGTCTCGTCTATTGTGAAGAAGGATCGCCAAATAGGATCACTGAGCTCGCCCAATTGGGCAGTAGCAATTATCTCAGAGTTCAGGCACAAAAAAGCAAACTCAATGCTAACTCGGTGATCCACAGAGTTGATTTCAGTGAGCTAAGACAAGTCCGCCGAAAATGATAGTGAAAAATTGAAAGACACAGGCATTGAAGGTGATATCCACTCCCACTCAGTGATTCTCCAAATGGGTACAACGGATTAAAACAAGCCCACTAAATGGGACAGTACCCAACGTCATGTATATTATAAAAAAGGTGAACTGGGGCGTACTCGGCAATTCGCCTAACCTCTTTGGCGAGCTAAGACAAGCCCACCAAACTGGAAGTGTTCATCCAGTGCCTAATCATCACAACTAATCCAATATACACAAGAAATATGAGTTCCCCCCGACATTTCAATCCAGCTATATTCTTATCTACCTATGCGTACTCAAATTTCGTATTGCACTAATTGACGATTTACCCTTAAGAAAGTAGTCACCCTATCTATCATTGGGAAAAATCATGCAGTTGGGTCAACAGTGGGCTAATCAAACTTTACCAACATTAATTCGGACTTAGACCCAATAAATTTATGAATTCAATTTTACATTTTAACCAACACAAAAAAGATTCACATTTGACAGCCATACACAGTCATATATCTTATGGGCACAATTAAAATCATATATTATGATGTCACCCATAAAAATCTAGTACACACTAATAGTTGAAGGGCACAAGCCCACACCCCACATGTGATTTAAACTAAAAAATCTCAACTAAGATTCGAAAACCAACCTTATTAGCAGCAAGAGTTGAGAAAAATGAGGGATTCGGGTTGGGTTGACAAGAAATCCAAGAAAAATCACTTCTTAAACTTTGAAAACACTCAATAAGGAAACACAATAACTAAAAGTTGGCAAAGTAAGAGAAAGGATTTGAAAAGTCTTTAAAATATTGAAGGTTTTGATTTTTTCAATTTGAAAAAACCCTTAGTCATTTTATATCAGGCCCATTTGCAATCTCGACTAATGTCAATGAAAGTTTTCAGTGGATCACCAATTGGAGCTTAAGCTCACTGAACATGCCTGAACAAACACCAAACCTGAACGTTGATTTGACGGACCCACTAGAGTTCGCATAATGCACTTCGACGGATCATCAATTGGAGTGTTGATTGCAGATATTGACAGTATACTTTTTCATCTATTCAAGCTCACAAGGCAATTAAGAATGAGTTCCCTCAATGCCTTCAGCGGATCGGACATTGTGTTTTGGCATCATCTATGCTTTCCTTTTCAATCTTTTGATCTCTTTTCACGCTGCACTCACAACACACGTTATTCAAAAGCAATAAAATAAAAGTAAGGACTTGGGTTACCTCCAAAGAAGAGATTTATTTACCTATGTTTCATGACATAGTGCTCAAACTTAACAATCATTTTTAGGGAGATATGGGGTCAGTAGGGAATGTTCCCTTTTGCCTTGGGTGGAGATGAGTGACCATTTGGCCCAGTTGGGTCTCCATCAGCTTAATAGAAGCTGAGTAAGAAGTCACCGTCTAGCATAAGGTGGTGAAGTCATTTTTGAATCCCTTCAACATTTCATTGGACCCTTCAACCCTATTGTAGATCCTGACAAACATATCTTTAGTTCGGCCTCCTTCTAGCCCAGCTGGTTCTTTTGAGTGTGGATGAGGTTTAAGGACGTAATCAACTGACACTATTTTGGTTCAAGCGCCATACGATCACGTGTAGTGATATAACCAACCCAAGGGTTAGGATTATTCCCACAATGAGTGGTTTTCAGAATTAATAGAAAAATAAAATCTAGTTCTAATAAGTCATAGCTATAGATATTAATGATTAAAAACATATTAAATCTAATGGGGGGTTTGTATTAAGCTAATAAACAAAAACAAACAAAAATATAAGAAATCGAGATATGGAGACGGGATTCTTGGGATGTGATAGGAATACGGGATAAACTAGACTATCGGGTACATGCTTCTGATAGTAACTTTGTTGAGTACTTGTGACTAGGCTAGACTATAGTGGGGTAAATTCTCTCTCGAGCAACTTACATCGAATCAACTCGGTTTCTCTCGAACACTGAGTTTCCACATTAAGCACAACGTCTGCCTTAGCTCATTCACTCTCTCGAGCTGAATGTGTGGGAGAAGGACTAGGATTCACTCTCTCAAGCTGAACCCATGTCGACCCAATACCATTGGCTATCAATTTACTAGTCTTAGTTTTACGACCTCTCTCTTGAGCAAGCCAAAAATACTAAGATGAAATCGTATTTCCAACTACAAATCCATTAAGTTCATACACAACTACTAAACGAAATCTCATTTAAACAACAACTAAAACCATCAACAAGCAAGACCCAACGTATAATCTAACCCATATTCATAAAATCACACCCCAAGAATTGGGGTTTTAGCTAGACATGTAAAAGAGATAAAAATTTATACCAATAGAAGTTTCAATCAACTGGGTATAAAGAATTAATTCTTAAAACACATCAAGAGTGAATAATCTTCAAGACCCACGTCCAATTTCTTGATGTGAATCCCTTTGAATCTTCAAGGTTTTAGAACAAAGTCTCCCAAACCCTCTAAAACTTGGAACTGAAAATATTCTAAGTCTGAAATAAAATTTTCTATGACTTGATTTCTTGATTGATACTAAGCTAAAAATTTCAACAAGTATTTATAGTGTTTGAAAATTTGTGCTGCAATGGATCACTCGGTGCAATTAGTCGGCATCGCCGATAAACTCGGCAACCCGCCTTTTGGTCGATTTCATTTCCTTCTTGCTTTAGCCTTCAACCTCTTCGCGCTTTGAGTCGTTGGGCGATATGATACTACTTCGCGGAACTACTCGGCGACACGCCGACTGCTCCATTTCATTGCCAACTTGATCTTTCCCTTCAGGGCTCAACACACTAGAACAAAAGGTGATCTCTAGGTCGATCGGCAACTTGCCAACTGGGTTTGGCGATCCTTAGGCCTTCATTTCTTCGTTCTTTTAAGCCGCTTTGTTCCTTCTTGCCAAGTAGTGTCCTTGCTAGGCCTCATACTCTAAATACCTGAAACTTAAGGGTTTTCATTAGATATTGAGACACAATTTGCATTTGAGGACACTAATTCTATCAAAATATAGTTCTACATGAGTCCAATTTGTGGACTCATCAACACCCCTAACTTAAACTTATGCTTGTCCTCAAGTAAAACTCAAGTTCAGCAGTTCAAAAAGTATGTATCAAACAGTGCTACACAAGACTCGATCATGAATGCACACAATAAGAATCAATTTACTCATGCCAGGATCAACTGTGTACCCAAAGATTCAAGTTATGACACACCATTATCAAAGATTCTCACGCTAGCAATACTTGCTTCAAATGCAAGTTCAAGCTCAACAAAAGTATTTGAATGCCCTCACACAAAGGATGATTCCATACTCACACACAATGGCTTAATCATATAAGCTTCGGAATCAAATGCAACGCTCACACTCAAAAAGAAGAACACTATGCATGCTTTCACCCATAGGTTTTCCCGTATTTTCCAATCGACATTTGTTTCAGCTCACTCAAGATCAAAAAGGTCTTTACAAGGCTTCTAATGGGACTGAGTGCATAACTATGGTCATTTAGGCTCAATGACTTTCATCCTCATGAAATGTGGTGCTCACAACACTTCCTTTCCTCTTCCTTCATCATTTTCTTTAGTGCTCATAAGTCATCCGATTATTCACTTCCCATGGATTATTTGTGAACCCCACTTCTTTTGTACTTTATTCCACAACATTACTTTTTCATTCTTTTCTTCTATTTTTCTCTCTTTTTTTTGTATGGAGGGTTCCATTTTTCTCAACACCATGAGTTAAATGAGACTTTCTTTGCACTTCTTGACTTTCCCTTTTCTTTTCACCACACTCTCAACTTAGGCTTTTGGCCTAAGTTGGCTATTCAATCAACCACAATTCACGAGGATTAAGGGAAATGGGTCAAGAAAGGTCATGTTGTCATCAAGTTTCTTCCAACGAAAGGTAAGGTTCAAGGGGTGTTCAAGAGAGGTTCACACACTCACAAGGTAGGCCACAAAAGAGGTATATGTCAAATTGGCTCACACTCTTTGAAGTTGCCTAAGATCAATACAAGAGATAGCCTTACTTAGTTGACCGAACCAACGGGGAAAATTCTAGGTGTTATCATGCAAGGTTAACAGTAAGTTCATCACACAAGGCATTGACACTAATGTCAAACAAGACTCCACACTTTCGCTAGTGTGCAACGTTCATCGTAAGAGAATCAATTTGATACATGGCTAATCACAACGAGATGCAATGAGTTCACATATTGTCTATGAACTTCATTTGGTCTCATCGTAGCCGTACATTCATGTTCATTTAATTATGAACACTATTCAAGTCATCGGTATTAATCAAAACCAAGACTTAAATTTGCTAAAGAACAACCACTATCAAGTACAAACAAGAGGTGGCAAAAATTTAAAATTTTTCAGAAGGGTTAAAATCATTTGCAATTAAAATAAAAGGAGTCACAAGCTCAAACATCCACGAGAAGCAGTATACAACACAATAATATGATTCACAACCCAACAAGAATATAGCACACAAAGGTGGGCCACCCCCCACCACAATTAAAAACATTTGTCCTCAAATGCAAATAACAAAATCGAAATGTGAAAGAAGGTAAGACAGAGAGGGAGGTAAAGAGGGAATCCTGTCTAAGAAGTCGCTCCATCTGTTTGGGCATCAGTGCCCGATGCCTCACCCTGAGCCTGGGCATTAGTGCCCGAGGTCACCTCATGAGGAACAACAATGTCAGTTTCACCAAGTTTTGTTGACTATGAGTCTGCCAAAAAGACATGCACCGCCCTGTAGAATCCCGTGGCCCATGAAGGAATATTAGGGTCCAGGGTAATTGTTTTCCTTGCAGAAGTGGGCCTTTTTCCCTTCCCTTTTCCAGTATTTGTGGGAAATTTCGAAGCTTTTCCTTTTGACGTAACTGCATCCTCCTTTATCGCAATCCCTTTGGACCTCTCTTGAGTTGGCGTTATTCTTTCAGCAGCTTTAGATTTAGTCATGTCTGTAAAATTTTGAAGAGAAGTTAGAGAAACTTAAACAAAAGCACATCAGAACAATTTCAGACAAACTCGCCAAACCATCGAGCTTGCCGAAGGGACTAGCTCTAAAATTGCAGCAAATAGGCAATAGGAAAACCACTCGGCGTGTCGCCGTTAGCTTTCGGCGAACAAGGACAAGCTCACCAAAAGTTCCTGTGCACAAAGGTTAAGGGGTGCAGATAAAGGGCGAAAGAAAAGACTTTTGGCGAGTCACCGAATGCTTTTGGTGACATCAAGCTTCTTGCTGAAATTTATAGAATCAATCATCAAATAAAGCACGAAATCAAAAGCGAGATGGGGACATTAAGCGAACTATTGAGTGGTTCGGCGAGCTCGACCAAGCTCGCCAAACGGCCCAACGTGCCTATTTTCAACCCAACTTCTCGAATTCAACCCTGCAACCCCCGAAAATAAAATCAAAGCATGCACTAGTACAATTAAGGTAGGACCCATAACACCAAAACACGACCTCTCAAATTTTAATCTAGTTTAAGGCATGCAATTTTGGAAACTCAATAGTCACAACTACTCGAGAAAAATTATTAAATTAAATCATGCATGTAAACAATTTATTCCTGTCAGACAGGATCAAAACACTTCAACAAGATCAGGCATATGGGATTTCAAATTGAAACAGGCATTTGAACGATCACATTTTATTAAAGAGGCACAACACACGACATAGGATAAAATCACTTGCATAGGAGTATAAATACCAAAAGTAAATGCAGGGTTTCGAAAACCAACCTTTTTGGTAGATTAAGTCAAGACTGTGATGCTAGGCGGCAGATTAATCTAGATCCAAGCACCAATTAATCAACTAAAATACTTACAAGATGCGAAAATTGTGAAAATACTAAGTAGGTGCGATTTTGCGAAGATCGAGAGTGAGAGCAAATGAGAAAGGTTGAGAGTTTAAACCCGTGGCTTATAAAAACTATTCAGATCTCACCCATTCGGGGATATTAGTTAAATTGTCCCAGTGACTCGGTGATCCGCCAAGTGGTTACTTACCTCGCTGATTTTTAAAGACCTTCAGTCAAAGTGAGGATCCAAACAGCAATGTTCATCTGGGCTGCCGACCTAGTCGGCAACTCGCCATGTTGCTCCTAGTGCTCGCCGATTGTTACAGACTCTGATGTGAGATTTTCTTGAGTCTAACGTCATTATGGGTTGGCCTTACCGAACATCCTTGGTGTTTCACCGACTGGACTTATGTCCTTCAACCTGCACTTTTCACACACTTTTCACGCTCCAATCTACAAAATCAAAACGCCATTATTTCAAAAATAATAAATTAAAAGCATTTAAGGGTTTTAGGTTGCCTCCCAAACAGCGCCTTAGTTAATGTCGTGGCATGACACAACTTAACACTTCATCTCCAATGGTGGGGTTTGCCTCAGTTTCATCAGGCAACCCCTCTTTAGAATCCAGATAGAGCTCAGTCATCACTTGGTCCATTTGGGACCCTAGTAGTTGAATGAGCATAGCATGGGAGGTTGTCATCTGATTCAACAACAATACATTCTCCCTGAGCTCCTCCAGTACCCTATGTTGCTCATTGGCTTTCTGGAGTAGAAGTGTGAGCATTTCTTTGATCTGTCTATTCTCCTTGTTCTTAAGTTTCCTTCGTTCACGAGGAGGAATGTAGCGCCCCTTCTTGTTGTACTGGACTTTAAGATCCCCAATTTTCTTAGTCAGCTCATCTAACTAGGTTAGCAGGACTGCTAAGTTGAAGTCTCTCCTTTCACTTGGTTGGTTTGGTTCAGTTAAGTTGTCAAGCAATTTGGTGCTATCACATAGGGTTGTCGTACTAGACTACCCGAGACAATTTGATCAACCCACATTCTATTCCCTAGGCTAAGATTTCTGTAGAAACATTCCAGAAGAACTATGTCGGGGATGTCATTAGTATGGGATTGACTCAGAAGTGCTTTAAACCTCGTCCATGCCTCATGAAGTTATTCGCCTTATAACTTCTTAAAGGTTAAATCTTATCCCGAAACCTCATCACTTCTATTGGGAGGTGTTCTATTGCTTTGCCATCTCCATCATGTATACTCATTATTATGTCTCAACACACAAACCAGCAAGACAAAACTAAAAATTAAGTAAGTAAACTATGACTAACAAGAACGAAAATCCTACTTAACTACAAATTCTCAAACAACACCAGTCCCCGATTGTGGCGCCATTTTGATGTTTAAGGACGTAATCAACTGACGCTATTTCGGTTCAAGTGTCATACGATCGCGTGTAGTGATATAACCAACCCAAGGGTTAGGATCGTTCCCACAGGGAGTGGTTTTGAGAATTGATAAAAAAATAAAATCTAGTTCTAATCAGTCATAGCTATAGATATTAACGATTAAAAACATATTAAATCTAATGAGGTGACGCAAGCGTCAATTATCAATAGGGGGTTTGTATTAAGCTAATAAACAAAAACAAACAAAAATATAAGAAATTGAGATATGGAGACATGATTCTTGGGATGTGATAGGAATACGAGATAAACTAAAGTATCGGGTACATGCTTTTGATAGTAAATTCATTGAGTATTTGTGAATAGGCTAGACTATAGTGGGCTAAATGCTCTAGTTGTGTCCAATTATCATACCATAGACTAGCATGACCACCTCTAGGTTCCTACCATATCTCTTAATCTATATTATCTATGTCTTGCAGCATTAACTTTCATACTTGAGATTCACCCTTCCGGCAATTTTTGGAATATTGCCTTCCTTCACCCTCAATTGGTGATAACCTGACTGGAGGTCAATCTTGGAAAAGTGGCTTGCCCCTTGAAGTTTGTCAAATAAGTCATCTATCCCTAGAATTGGATACTTATTCTTAATCGTAACCTTATTCAACTACCGATAGTCTATACACATACGGAGATAAACATCCTTCTTTCTAGTAAGCAAGACTGGACCACCCCATGGAGAGATACTCGATCAGATGAAATCCTTATCCAACAAATCTTTCAATTATTGCTTCAACTCATTTAGTTCTGTTGGAGCCAGTTAGTAAGGAGGAATATAAATAGGTTGCGTATCTCAGAGAAGGTCAATGTCGAAGTCTATTTCCCTTTCTAGAGGAATACCAGTTAAATCTTCAGGAAACACTTTCGAAAAATCATTCACAACGGAACCGACTCAAGAGTAAGGGTTTCAGAATCTATATCCCTCATCATAACTGGATGGTAAATGCAATCTTCATAAATCATCTTTCTATCTTAAATACAAGAAACAAACGGACCCTTAGGCATAGAATTTCCCCCTTTCCACTCTAGGATGGGTTCATTTGGAAACCTGAAACTTGACTACAAGCATAACACGAATGCACCCAATCCATAACAAGGATAACATCAAAATCTAGCATATCAATCTCTATGAGATCAACATGAGTAAATCTATGTGATAAAGTGGCGTGACACTTTGTATAGACCCTCTTAGCCAATATAGAATCACCAACAAGAGTAGAGACAGAAAAAGGATATAACAACACATGTGGAAGAATATCAAATCTCATAGTCACATATGGTGTTACAAAGACAAGGTAGCAGCGCGGTTAAGTAAAGCATAAACATCAAATTGGAAGACTTTCAACATACCGGTAGGCACATTGGGAGAACCCTCTCGATCATGATGAGTCTTAAGTGCATAGAACTGGTTTTACTTCTGACCCTACTAGGACCGGATGAAGGACAATCCCTTATCTTATGATCCATCTTACCACAACCAAAACAAGCATTAGAACCCAGTAGACACTTGCTCTTGTGCTTCCTTCCGCACTTAGTAGAAGTATGCAACAAAGACCCACTACCATTTCCTCCTTGAGGCTTAGGGCTAGACACCTTATATTTGTTGAACATGAAAGGAATATTGGAGGAACCTTGACCGAAAAACCTGTTTCAGAACTTAGAACAATGATGGCCATGGACCTTGAAAGCAAGATGTTACCATCACCGGTTTTAGCCCAATTTTCCTCCCTAGACTTTTCCTTAAGTTTCTCTTCTTCAATTTGTTGAGCATTGATGATTCTAATATTTTGACTAATTTGGGATTTGTTTTTATAGTTTAAGTGTCCTCAAATGCCTATTTTATGTTCTAAGTTGATGTTAAAGTGTTGATTTATAGTTGTGAAGGCTAAAGACCAAGGCAAGGACATGACCGGACAAACAGGAACTAACAAGCCAAAGAAGTGGAGAAGAGTGATCCTGGAGACTGCCAAGACCACTCGGTGGTTCACCGAGTGGCTTTTTATCCCGCCCAATTTTACAGTACACCACGTATGAGATGAGAGAAATTCGGGTGTACTATGTTCCATAACGCCGAATGGATCGGGGAAAAGAGGTTGTACCACCGAAAGTACAGAATCAAAATTGAAGATGCAAGCAAATTGGTGATCAAAAGGAACAAAGGGCACATCGCGGAAGTGATTGGCGATCCCCTAATAGACCACCTAAAGTTACACTACATATTGGATGAAAACATGAAGCAAGAAGGCGATGTATAGGGGCAATTAGCAAATTGCCGACCGATCGGTGAAGCCCGACTTTCCTCGCCGATTGGCCCCAATAGGTCAAATCTTGGATTAGTATAAATTGACATTTTAAAGAGAGAGAAGGAATCTAAACATTAAGAAACTCATACCCAGAACAAACAAAACACTATTCTTGCTAATTTTTGAAGCTTTCAAGTAGATTTTTGAGTTGGGTCTTGTAATTAAAGCAAAGTTTACTCATTTTAAAGTTTGGAAAATCAATACTCAATCATTGAGCATGTAATAGGTATTGAATATTCACTTTTTGTGATGACTAGCTAAAACCCCAATATTGAGGGTTTGACCATGTGATCAATTGCTAATTTAGTTGATTGGGTGTTAGAAATTATTGAATGTTTTGCTGAATCGAAGTGGGTATGATTTATTGCTGATGTTATTTATCTATATTGCATGTTTATTTCATCAGTCCTAGTGTTTTATGCTTGCTTGAGAGAGAAGTTTAAAACCAAGGTGATAAATTAGCACTCGTAGAAACTAGATTATTGTGGGTTTAGCTCGAGATAGTAAATCTTAGGTCCTGATCTACCTATATAGCTAGAGAGAGTAGATGGAGTGGGCTGATTTTCATGGTTAGTCTATTGAGGTTTGAGAGAACTCAATTGAAATGAGGTAATTGTTCGAGAGAAAGCTACCTCATCTAGGGTCCATTCTACTCGCGACGAGTTAGTGATTTTTAGTAATTTTCTAACACCCATTTAGCATAATTGGCATTCGATTGGTCATTCCCAAAGTACCACTAAATCATTTGATTACCCCTGTTATTTGTTGTTGCCGTGATTGCTAGCTAATATCAATTTTCCCATTTTACATCTCTTTCACCCTCTTGACCTATTTAAGCATTTACTATAATTTATATTCCTACCACCAATTAAATCACATTCACTACTTCGTAATTGAATTCAAGCATATACTACTCCACGTGGGTTCGACTCCAATTCTTTGTTGTGTTTTATACTAACTAACGATCGTTCACACCTAGAATTGGATGAGATGTGCTTGAAACGTAAATCAAAATGGTGTCGCTGCCAGGGAGTGGTGTTGCTTAGAATTTTATTATTGAGTTTCAAGTGTGATTTCTTTGTGTTGTAGTTGAATCAACTTACCATTCGTAGAGAGTTGTTTATGTTAAGGTGAAAGGATGAGTGCAAATGAAAGCACCGTGAATCAACCTGAGCAACAAGGTGATGATGGTGATTTCTTTCACCCCAACGAGGATCTATTGGGGGTAAAGGTGTTGTTCACATACCTCTGGTTGTGAGCCATGCTGAATTTCATGTGACAAACACAATGATGCACCTTCGACAAGCCAAAGGCATATTTGGGGGACTAGAGTATGGGAATTCCCATGAGCATGTTCGTAATTTTGTGGAAGTGTGCAGCCCATTCTCACTCAAGAATGTCATACAAGAATCAATTAGGCTACGGTTATTTATGTTCTCTTTAATGGGAGATGCAACCAAAAGGTTAGCAGAG